>NC_028353.1:1538117-1662616 GCF_000741045.1 Vigna radiata var. radiata | reverse complement strand
TGTGGCCATTTAATTTTTTTGGTAGAAATTCATTAACTTGTTTTCCTTCACTAAAGAAAAAAACAAATCAAAATACAATAAAATTCTCAATTATAAAATCAAACAATAAAAATTCTAAATCTTGAAATTTTATTTATAATTATATAAAGAAAAAATTAGGTGCTTTAATTTTTTTATTCATGTAAGTATTTTTTTTCTCTAACCATTTTATTTTATAATGAGTGTTTTTTTAGTTAAAGCTAATGCAGAGATGACAGAGGAAATGTGTTGAGTGAGAGAGAGGAAGGAGAAAGGGTTGAGAGGAATGAAGGAGGTGAGTAAGGGTTTGAGATTTTTTTTTTTTAATTTTGAGAATGAAAATTATTAAAATAAGACAAATGTTTTTAATTTTTTTCAATTAGGACTAGAGTAGGGATGACAGAGAAAATGTTGAGGTAAAGGAGATGAAAGAGAAAGGTTGAGAGAAATGAGAGAGGTGGATAAGGGATTTGGGGTTTCTTTTTTTATTTTTTTAATTTTGAAAATGAAAATTATTAAAATACCCTTAACTTTAAAACTTAGAATTCATGATATAAGGGTATTTTTGTCTACTGAAACCCGGTACACATTGCTAAAATGTACCAACTGAAAAACAGGCGTACGCAAGTTAGCAAACCCCATATATATATATATATATATGAAGAAATCACAGAAAGTTAAGATACTTTTATCCCCACTAAATAAGACAATTAGTTACTCTTATACATTCTGAACACTAGAAAAAGAATAATGATGAATGTTTCAACTTCTAGAATGAGTCTCCACCCAAGAATGAATTTCAATTGTGTAAGGCCATCTATTTATAGATTTTCAGAAACACGTTACTTGTTGGGCTAAAGCTAAAATTTGTATTTGATTTTTGCACTCGAAGTAACTAACTCTGTTAATAACTTATCTTTTTTATATATTCTTTAATTTTCATTGATTTCTACTTATCTCCAAAATTATAAACCAAATACTTAACTTTTCCAATTTATTAAATAAAAATTTAATTATGTAATAAAAAGATAAAAATATGTATCTTTTCTAAAATGCTTAATTACTCGTATAGTTTCCACTTTGGTGACGAGTATCAAGTAGGTTCTCACTTTTAAAAAAGTTTCAATTGTGTCATAACTTTTGAAAAAGTGCCTCAATTAAATCCTTTATGGAAATTTTTTTTACTAATGACAGTTCACGACATACCACCCGCGTGTCAATCAATGTTTTCTTTTTTTAAATTTATTAAAACTTTTTAAAAAATGTAAATTTTTTTGTTGTCATGTGTCAAATCTTTAGTATGAGATGTGACACTGTAAATGCCACATGACATGTGGCACTGTAAATGTCACATGACAAGTGTTAAGTTTCATTGTCTTCATTTCAATTTATTCTTTATATATGTCTCTTTGATTCAATTTAGTCTTAATTTTTCTCAAATTGAAATCATATTCCCTCACTCTAAATTAAGATAAAATACATTATTTGTATAAATGTTATACTAATATTTTTATTAAAAATTACTTTTTAACATATTACTTTATTGTATATTATTAAACTATTTTTGTGTGTTAATAATGACTTTAACCACTGAATTTTAATTAAGTTTAAATATTATAACATTTATACAAATAATAAATTTGACATATAAAAAAACATGAATTAACAAAACATGAATTAATAATATATAATAATATAATGGGTTAAAAAATCATTTTTAATCAAAATATCAGTATAATATGTATACAAATAATAAATTTTATGTCAATTTGGAAAAGATAATATTGTTTTATTTTGAGAAAAATTAAAACTAAATTAAATCAAAGAAACATATAAAAGGACCAAATTGAAATAAAGACAATGACACTTGATCCAGACACATAATAGTACCTTGTCATGTGACATTAACAATGTCACATGTCACACTAAAGACTTGACACTTGGCATCACAATTTTTTACAAAAAAAAAATGTTAAATTAAAAAGAAATTAAAACAAACACATATTGACATGTGACATGTTACTTATTAATTTGATATTTTTTTTTTGAAAAAGATCTAATTGAGATACTTTTTCAAAAGTTAAGACTTAACTGAAAGTTTTATTAAAAGTGAAGATGAGCTTGACACATGTTTATTAAAGTGGAGACTATCTGACTAATTATACCTTTCTAAAATTATCTAATAAAATCTTAATTACGTAATAAAAGATAAAATACTTATCTTTTCTAAAATTATCTAATAAAACCTAATTAACTAATAAAAGATAAAATACTTATATTTTCTAAGATTATATAATAAACCCTTAACTATTTTAAAAGATAATAATAAAAATACCAATAAGAAATAAAAATAATGAAATAAAAAAACATGATAATGCTAATTATCAATACGTGTAAGTCGATTTTAGGTTGAGATAGACAAGATTGGACCGAGACAAAGTCAATTAGGTCTTTCAAGTTAGGTCTTGGTCAGATTACGTTTAGGTCAAGCCAATGATGATAAAGTTCTAGTCGAGTTAAATCCATCTCATCCTTAGTTGAGTTGATCTAGGTTACAAGTTGGAACAAGTAACCTTAGGTTGAAGAATTGAGACGAGCCGAAGGATGAGGAAAACCGAACTGACCTAAAGGTCAAAACGAGTTGGCCTAAACTTAAGATTGATTTAGGTCGAACGGTAAAGCTGTGCGATCACAGATTAAAGGCTAGAACCAAATCGACTTCACTTTCGAACCAAGCTAAGTCAACTTTTGATGTCATGCTCCCTAGTCATGACTAAACACTTTCAAGGGTTGTTGAAGTTATATGTAAAAGATAAGTCTAGACTCTCTCTCTTGGGACATCTTGGGTCATCATGGAGCTTTTAGAGTATGAATAATATTTGGATCTTGTATTTTGGGCCAAGTAGTCTATGATTTATTTGGACTTTGTATTATGGGCCAAGTATTATAGGTTTTATTTTGGGCCTTGTATTTTAAATCAAATAACGAAGGGTTTTCAGGCCACTTAAGTCAATAAAGGCTAAAGCCCAATGTCAATCAAGTGGGATGTCCAAGAGCAATGAGCGAGTTGTCCAAACTGAGAGTGGTCATGTGTCATACTCACATTGGAGGGGATTTCTTCTAGGTAGTAACCATATGTACTCCTCTTAATGGTAATGATTTTTGCCACATGTCCTTCTCCTAATGGAGAGGATTTTCACCTTGTTCTCAAAGTTAGTCAAGCTTCTACAATTTGGAAACACCCCAATTTGGAGACACCTTCAGCCTATAAATAGAGGTGTCTCCCACTCTTGTATTCATTTTTTAATTTGAGTAATGTTATGTTGTCATTTTTGTACCATACTACTCATTTTAGGTCATTAAAGGCTAGAACATCCCATGTGGTGTCTTCTAGTCATCTTCCTCTAGAGTTGTGTGTGTATCAATTTTTATTTTTTTTCATAAGGAAATTATCCTATATTATAAAAAGGTTTAATATCTATTTTTTCCCTCTTTTCGGGGGGTTTGTTCAAAGTGGTCCTCCCTTTTTTAAAAAGTTCACTAAAGTCCTACTTTTTGCAAAAACTGTGCAAGTTAGTCCTTTTTGCTAACGACGTTAATTCTGCTAACGGCAAAACTGCCAGCTGGCAAATATTTGATGACTTGTACAAATAAAATTCGTTGTAGTCCTCATATTGGTTTAAAAATATTTATTGTGGTCCTCGTGTTGGTTTAAAAATGTTTATTGTGGTCCCCTTCTACTAAAAAAAAACATGCTAGTAAACTAAAGAAATCTGATGTCTCACATGTTCTGCGGAGCCAAGATCATCATGCCATCTTAGAAAGGTAAGCCATTTGTACATTGTTTAATACATGTTAAAGATTTCACGTGTGATCTAGTAATCCATGCGCTAACCTTTTGGGAAACTAAAATCACAATAATTTGAAGTTTATCAGTATAGTTTCACTTGTTATATTAGTAAGTGTGGAGATGTGAAAAAAGAACTCATCAGTTTTGGATTGCAACACAAGAAACTTTAGTTACTGCTTTTAGAGAAAACCACAAAAATTTTCACAAGAGCCTTTTCCATTGACAAATTTGTGAAGCCGCTTCCTGTCTCCAAGTAGTTGAGCGCTTGATTGAGCATTCCAGCATGGTTGCATGTTGCTAAAACACCCACAATAAACATTTTTAAAGGGGGACCACAATAAATATTTTTAAACCAACACAAGGACCACAATAAACATTTTTAAACCAATATGAGAACTACAACGAATTTTATTTGTAGAAGTCATCAAATATTTGCCAGCTGGCAGTTTTGCCGTTAGCAGAATTAACGCCGTTAGCAAAAAGGACTAACTTGCACAATTTTTGCAAAAAGTATGACTTTTTAGTGAACTTTTTAAAAAAGGAAGGACCACTTTGAACAAACCCCCGAAAAGAGAGCGACCAATAAAAATGGATTACCACTTGTTGGTGGTGCGTGTGGTTCATGTTTGGCTTTTCAAAATAAAAGTTTGTATTAAAAATTTATGAATAAAAAACATATTAAAAATAAAAACCGATAACAGTCTTTATTAACAAAATGAATAAATAATTTAAATTAAAAAACTAAAAAATAAATGGAACTTTCTTTCATGAATTGACAGTCACTTTAATTTGTACTAATTTTATTGGTGTTTGATTTTTATAGTTGTTGCTTTAATAAATGATCTTGCTTTAGTCGTTGCCTTTGGCAAAATATAGAACATTTTTTCCCTCTTTCCCTATGGAGAACAGCAAAAGCAAAACTTTGGACCTGTATTTTTTTCCACTTTATTGACATTAGAGTCAATATATTTTCATCTTGAAATCATGCATGTTAGGAATTTAGTCTAATGCGATAATAATTCATGTGACCAACCCAAAAGCAATATCAAAAAAGCAACTAGAGATGGTGAAACTTCACTATGTTCTCATTCTTGCTCGGTAAAATCTAAAATCAGTGTGACAAGATATAATGACAGAATAGAATTTGCATTTGAATTTAGAAAAGTTATGCTATATATTATTTCTCATGTAGGATAATTATATAATCAAAGAATTAAAAGGACATGATATTTTTAATATCATTTAATTACTATTTGATCGATGTTATAGGTATATTGATTTTTATAAATGTTTTTTTATGTACTAGCAACATAACTTTTACACCTATAGTGTATCTTATTAAACTCATAATTAAAATGTTTATGTTTTAGTTTAATTTTATATTCTTATGCCTATTAAATTACAATAATATATGATAATTTATAATAAAGAAACACTTTTAGTATTTATACTTGTATTTCAAATTGATTTTTGTTCTTTTTCTTAATTAATCAAATTATTTTTTTCAACTTTTAAATCAACGAATTTTGATTGTCATAAATTTGGATGATAAATTAAATTCACTTTTTTTTTTTTTTTTTATGGTTAAACGACTGATTTCCTTTGAAAGTACGTGAATCAAAAGTTAAAATGCCATTTATTTTTTCATTTATAATTAAATATCAGCCTATATCTGCCAATACATCTGATTACATTCTAGTTTAGGCTTCATTTTTTTATACTATTTAAAGAAAAATGATATTGTGAATTAGAAAAAAAAAATGATTGTAATGTAAACAAAGAAGGACCTTTTAAATTCGTTTTAATTTTAAATTACTTTATTAATAAAATGTCCCTTGGGACACTCATCTAAATTTTTCATTTTTTATTCTTATACATTATAATATATTGTGTGATATGATGACAGAAAAAAAAAAATCATAATCGCTATCGTTTGGGTTGATTTTTTAATGTGCACTCTATTTTATGACTTTTTAAATTTTGGTTAAACCAAAATTTATTCAAAATCATAAATTAGAAAACAATGAACCAATTAATCCATTAGTAGAAAATAAACTTATTCACAATTTAAAATTATCCATTATTGTAAAACTCAAAAAACTATTATGAATCTGTTATAATTTTAAGTTAAATGATTTAGAGTTAAACAATTTTATATATGTGTAAGTTCAATATATAATAACTTTACATTAATATAATAATCATAAATAGTTCATTTACTGATGAATTGATATAAGAAATAGTAAATTATATAATCTCAACATTTTCTAATTCTAATTATGACATGTACAATAGTTTTCATCCACCATATAACAGTTATACTCTTAACTTTTAGTTTATTTATTATACTATAGTTCAATGTTAATACAATTACTTAATATATAAAGCATTAAAGTAATGCATGTTTAATGTAATTAAATGCCTCGAGGTGCATTTGTTTCAATTAAACAATATATTAAGTTGCACAAACTCCATAGCCTTTGATACAATCAATTAACATACAAAAGTGTTAAAACAATGTATATTTAATGTAATTAAATACCCAAGATGCGCCCACGTTATTTTTTGTAATATATTCTCACATATGCATTAATGCAAAAAAGATATTAATTATATAAGCACATGGTCTTTGCAAAGAACTTGTTTTGAAGAGACCATGATAAATAGGATAAAAATTAGAGAAGCAATAAGAAAAAAACTATAACAATAATGGTGACATTAATGATGAGAACAACGTAAAAAGGACAATGTTGTAGGGAAAGAGAAAAATAATTACATTACAAAAAAAAGAAATGAAAAGAACTCACAATAAATGAAATTCACAATGACGATTATAAAAATAAGTGTCATTTTAACAGAAGAAAATGACGATATTTTATAAAACTATCATCCAACGATAGGGATGATAATAAGGTGAGGAAGAGTTTTGCTGTATTATATATGTATATATATTTTTTTAAATTACCATCATCCTCGTACCTAAATCTATTATGAAAATTTTGTCACATTATTATGAAAATCAAAATATTTATTAAATTTGTATGAAACAAAGTTGATAAAATTTTAAAATTTTACAAAAAGAGAAAAATATTAAAATTTAAAAATATTTTAAATATCTCTTTAATCTCATTCTTTAAATTGTAGTGAAATATATTTTTTTATACACTGATAAAAATAATAATACAAATGAAGTCACACAAAAAATAAAAATTAAAATAATAATAGTTGAAATTTAATATAGATTTTTCATCTAACTTAGAAAACAAAAATAATCATATAAAAAATATAAAAACAGTAGATAAAAAAACCAACAAATAAAAATATTAAAAAGAAAAAAATAATTAAATGTGTGTTAGAAATAATTTGATACATCATTGAATGAAATCGAAAAAAAAACAAATATACTATTAAAGGTATGATAGTATGAAAATACTTTAAAGATATGATAAAACTTTTTAAATTTGAAATTAATCAAATTATTCAAAGATAATAAAAATTGTTTTAGCAAAATAGTAAGAGTTGTTCAAATAAAACAAAAAATTAAAAATTAAAAATAAAAGAGATAAAAATTTTATATGACCTACTAAATGAATTGCTCATATTATTAAACATTTAAATTCAGAGTTAAACATTCTCTTACGAAAAAATAAACAATAAACAAAAATATTAAAAAGAAGTAAAAATTTTAAATACAAAACATAAAAAATATTTAATTTACCTACATCATTTAAATTTGACTAATAAAAGTTCTAATAAAATAGAAATTAGCTTGGAAATGTAAATTGATTTTATGATAAACCCTAGAAAAGAAGATAAAAATATATGTAGTTAAAAAAAACAAGAAAATTTATAAAACTAAAAACTAAAATAGCATCACGTACATACTCATCTCTATTCCTATAAATATTTGATAGTAAATAAATTTATATAAAATATCATAACATTACTCTCAACCTAAAATTATAAAATATTACAATATAGTTTTTATTAGTTTAAAATAAATATAACTATGATACTATCACAAATTTCTGCATATTTTATATATTCAATAATAATGATATCTAAACAAACTCATCGTGTAATAAATCTATTAGTCTATATTATTGATGATACTTTTATACTTTCAAATCATTTAAATTACTTAGAATAAGAATATTACTTAGACAACATTTTTTTTGAAATATTTAAAAATTATTTATGTGTCATTTTGTGATTGGTCTATGATGATATTTATGATTATTTATTATTAATTATAAAATAATTTTGGACCAATAATAGAATGACATGTAAATAATATTTAAATATTATCAAAAAATATTGTCTAAGTATCATTATTCAATTACTTAAAAGAAAGCATAAGTATGTATTTTACACTGTGCCTCGCTATCCTACTATAATTTACATATAAAGCGCATTTTCCCATTGGAAGATTTTTCTTTTTTGTACATTAATTTTTACTTGCAAACAGGAACAATATTGGTAAGTATTAGTTTAAAACTATAGGACAATGAAAAAACTGTCTGGTCCGTGACTGAAACAACACTGACATTGTTTACGTATATAGACGGTAAAGAAAGTCGTTCTCGGTTAAAAGCTGCACTATAATGTATCGTAGCTGGGTTAGATTGTTGCAAGTTTCACATCGACTAGAAATCAGGCCAATATATAATATATAAGTAAGGTGCAAATTTCACCTTACAAGCTGATTTTGTGGAGTTGGGTTAGGCTTAAATTCACTTTCTAATATGGTATTTGAACCATGATTAAAGCCTATCATAGCGAGTTCTAAGTGAGTATTTTTGTTTCTATTCCACCTGTTATTGGACCACCCGATTTCTACTATCACGGACGAGATTACATCACATCTTAATGAGTGAATTAATTGTACCATGGCATTTTGAAGCAGAGTTTAAGGAAAATAGGTGGTGAAAAGCATAAAGTATAGGTAAAGAGCATGAGAAGTTTAAATATGATATTTGAGCTATGGTTAAAGCCTATCCTAACGAGTTCTAATGGATTAGGCTTAAATTCACTTTTTAATATGGTATTTGAGGCATGGTTAAAGCCTATCCTAGAAAGTTCTAAGTGAATATTTTTGTTTCTATTCCACTCGTTATCAGGCTGTTATTGAACCACCTAATTTCTACTGTCACGCACGATTCATCATACCCTAATGAATGAATTAATTGTATCATGACATTTTGAAACATAGTTTAAGGAAAATAGGTGGTGAAAAGCATAAAGTATATAGGTGAAGAGCATGAGAAATTTAAAGTGGGAGGTATTTGAAATGTTAGTGAAGTGCAGCATTATGTTAGGTAGCTAGTGATGTAGTAGTAGTGTCTTTATGAAGACAACAAAATCCTTAGATACGTACACCTACAGTATTCCTTTCATTTTTATCAACCCACTAACCTCAAAACCGCCTTCTCTCTGCCCTCTGTTTCCATTAATATGCTTTCTTTCAATCAAATCAATCAAACTCACTTTTCCATTTAGTTTATGAAACTTCTCGTAGACGTTGCCTCACAAATTAACACTAGCTTTTTTAAAATACATTAATGTCGTCATTCATTGAATGATCGACCCTCCGCCACTACAGTACGGTGACATTTTTATTATGTCTTTTCGTTTGAAAATGTCTGTGATTAAGTGAGGTGTAATTTGACAAAACAATTCAGTAATAGATTGATTAGTTTTATAGAAATAGATTAAGGAGATGATTGTTTATTTTTCCTTCAAGTTATTTATCTCACAAAACAACATCGTGTATAAAAATGATTTCGGCAATTAAGATAACTACTATGTGTTTTAATTACCATGTAATATTATTATAATATTGTACCTTTGGGACCCAAGATATAATATCCCATTTTAATTTGGCTGATATATTTTAAAAAAAGAGTTAACATTTTATTTTATCCTCAATATATAAATTATATATTTTGATTTATTTAGTTATTTATGAAAACATCATTATTTATCTAGATTGTTTCTTGTTATTCTCTTTGAATTTTTTCTCTATAAACTTTTATATATTTTATTAATTTTTTTTGTCCAATTACATAATTTCTAATTCATTAAGTTTGTTATTATTTATAATCTGTTGTCTAATCTTTTCTAAGTTTAAATTAAAGTGTTGGAGAGAACATGAAAATCAAAATTTTATTTTTAGTTTTGGATGTTTTCTAGGTGATTGCAATTTTTAGGAGTAATTTTGCCTTTTTTTTAGCATCCTGTGGCGTGGACGATAAATATTGACCAGGTAAAGGACTGTAATTTATTTGTTGGTTTGAATATAATTATTGATGGAATTGTAACAATTGGAATTGATAATTTGTATTGGTTTAATTGAATTTGCTAATGTTAGTGCTATAATAGAATTTTGTCCATAAAATTGGGTTTAGATGAGAAAAAAATTAAATAATATTATTTTGTTATGAAAATTAGGATTTATGTGTTATTTGTTCCAAACTTGTTGGAATGCGTGAATGGGATAATTAGATTTGAAGTCCGTTTCGAAAGATTACCGTTTGAATAGATTTGAGTGGATTTGAATGTAATTTTGTTGTTGTTTTTATGAGTGAATTTGTGGGTAATTGAGAGTGTATCTGGAAGTAAAGTTTGTGAAAATTAGTGTAAGATTTGATTGATGTGACAAATTTAAAAAATTGGTTTAATGGGTAGAAATTAAAGATTACCAAAATATCCTTAGTAATATAAAATGTTATTTGTTAATGTTATATTTAATTGTAAAAATGTTTATAAAAAGTAAAAAATTAAAAATAATAATTAAAATTAAGATTTTAAAAATAAAAAATTATAATTTAGTAAAATAAATTTATTAAAAAAATTATAATTTTTAGAAGTAAAATAATTTAGTAAAAAAATTATAATACTTAGAAGTAAAAAAAATTCTAAAAGCACCTTTTCAAAACTATCATTTCTCCCCTGCAAATTAGAGTTACAAAAGAGTATTATTATAAGAAAAAAAGAAAGATNAAAATTAATTTTTAAGATGAAAATAAATTATATTATAATTATAATAATAATAATTATTATTATTATTTGTTACCGGAATAGGTGTGTGAAGCAGTGAAGATTGAATGAGGGCAAATTAGACTATTCAGCAAAAGTTGTTTCAAATCCGTACAAAGAGCGAAGATTAAAATTTTTACTGATCCCGCAAATCAGCGTAGTGCATCGCTTCCAAATCAACGAAAACGAACATGATTTATTTTGTAATTCCATCTTCACAAATCTGAATAAACAGTAAAATCTATTGATACGAACACACCATAAGAAAAATAGACGGCTTTAATATGCAAAATGGATCTCATAGAGTAAAAATGTTTTCTTCATTTGCTAAGCAAATTTCAAAACCTTTAATGGACTTTTTAAATTCACTTCACGGGAGAATATGTATAAATCATCTAATTAAGTTTATGTAAATATTATATGTTTAATCTAATTGTATGAATTAAAAATAATTGATAATGACCGTATATTGATGTGATTTTATTTTATATTTTAAGAGTGATAAGTGTTTATATTTTTATTGTTTAAAATTTTGTTAAAATGATTCTCATTAAACATTAAAATAACATAATTATCTAAATGTGAATATTCATTTTATAAGAGTTTTAGAAAAGAGATGATCTAAATAAACAAATAAATAAGAGAAGACCTGAATAGGATAAAATGAGACATATAAAATAAAAAAAAAACAAGAACATAAATAACATGAAATAATGAACAAATGAACAAAAGATGAAGAGAAAGGGAGGTGGAAGAAGGAGGATACAAAATGCCACTCAAGGGATTGACCAATCCAAGATTAGTGATAGTGTGAACCAATGTTAAATATAAGACTAAGAGAGAAACACACTCTAAAAAGAAAAGACACCCACAAATGCATACAAAGATGTTTCAAATTCAATTTAAATATTTTTCTTTTATAAGTAAAGAGGAGTTCCTCGTAAATACGAAAAGAAAAGGACCTCTTAGCAAATACAAAAAGGTAAAAACTCCTTAGCAATTACACAATAATTCTAGAAGGTAGATGTTCCTTATTCTCCACCTAAAGTTTTAGCTCTTTATTACCTACACACAAACATATATTTTGTTTTGCCAAAATTAATTATGGTTGCTATGTACTATATATAAGAATTTGTAACCATAGTCGATGGTTAACTTAGAATTTTTGTTCAATCAAACATTGTGTAAATAATGAGTTTTGTAAGAGTTCATTATAAGTGAAAAATTTCATGTTGCAATATTTGTGATGACAAATTCTTTTGTGAACATAAACTAAAATTCGTTAACGTTTCAAAGAATTATGTTACCTTTGTGTGTTAATTTGTTTTTTCTTTAGACCTTCATTTAGCTTTCACCATTCATTTGTAACTTCTTTTATATCATTGTATTTGTGTTTATATTTTTTTTTTATGTAGTATTGAAGTGAATTTATTTCATAATAAAATGATACCGTGAACATAAAGTCCAATCATTATGGTTTTTATAAAATATGCAGTTGACAAATTCACCATTTAAATCATCTTGGATTGTGCTAATTGAAAATTTATGCACTTTTTATTCATTAAGACCTATTTAAAGTTTTAGAAGAAAAATTCATTGACAATTCAACGATGATGTGATGGAGACAAGAAAACATGGTTGAATAAAGCTCCCAATGTGATTGTTTCAAGCCTTAATGAAAAATTGCTAAGGAAAATCTTGAAAGAAAAAAACAACAATTAGATTATGGATGAATCTCAAGAGCTTATACATAACAACAAATCCTTGATTAATTGTTTATATTTGTAATAAGCATTGTAGTCATATATGATGAGTATTAAAAAGATAATTAGAAAACAATGTGAGTTCAATAAATCAATTAAATAAAGAAAAACTAAAATTATAATTACAAACACTTATGAATTTTTTTTGTCAAACACAAAGTATCTATCTAGGTAAGTTTTATTGGAAAAAGATTTATATTGGTAAATTTTAATTCAAATCACAATTTTTGTTCTTTTTTAACTGTCTAGGTAAGTTTTATTGAAAAAAGATTGATATTGGTAAGTTCTAATTCAAATCACAATTTTTGTTTTTTTATAAAAACTTAAAATTTGAGATGACAAGTGTATTATCTTAAAATTTAAATTAATAAGTGTAATTTTAACCTTATAAAAGGATTTTTCTTTTTTACAAAAAGCTTATAACCATACAATATACAAATCCAAACTTTATCAATATTAAACAAATATTTATAATAAATAAAAATAAAATCTTTGTTTTCTATCAATTTTCTTTCTTGTATTAGTACTTATATATGATCCTGTACATAATACAATCATTATATATGAAAATCACATCTACAAAACGTAAGAATAAATTATTAACATTAAATTATAATATATATATATATATATATATATATTATTATCACCTACTTAATTTAAACAATTTGAATCCAATCAAAATAATATACAAAACTATTCCAAAAACATTTAACGCATGTACATGCATACACACAACACATTAACACACGCACCACCACACCCCATCCACACATAAATCTGCACATTCCTCCCACACGCATACACATACATACATTAATACATACATGCACAGATACACACTTAAATAAATTGAGATTATAAACACCTCACTTAAATAATTTAAATAAATATTAAATAAAAAAAAGTTATAAACAACTTACTAAATAAATTAAATAAACATGACAATAAATAAATAAAAATGAAATTGTAAACATAATAATTAAATAAACAAAATAATTAATAAATAAATATGAAATTATGAAAGGATCACTGAATAAATTAAATAAACAGAATAAAAATAAAAAAATTCTGAATACCTTACTAAATAAATTAAATAGAGTTTCTACAAGGGATTGAAATAGTCATTGTATTCTCAATGTATATCATTTATCTAAAAAAAAAATGCATGTACAAAACTGTGATGCAGTAAGCCTTGGGCTAGTTGGTAGTCATGAGAACATGGATGCAGAATGCAATGACCAATAGAACTTATTTCATTGGTTGGTTAACTTTTCTTTTAGTCATAAGTGAAAAACTCTTTCTATTTTCTCCTTATTTTTTTTCTTTCACTATTGTTTTCAAACAGCTGAAATTTTCATTCTCCTCAATTTTTTTTCTTTGTTTACTTCTCTAAATCAATGCAACAAAATATCAGTGACTCCAAAACATATGAAAAGAAGATACAACATATATTACCAAAATAAATAGAGTTACATCTATTAGATTTTGATGATCAGTTCTTCTTGTTTGACATTAACATTGAGAGATTATTTTTACATATTTTTCAGCATTCACATACAGATATCAAAGTCAAGCATTTCTAGAAGATTCACTTAACATCATCATACACCATTCTTACTTTGACAGAAATTGTGTTGATTACATGATGACAATGGTGCTCCATTCTACCATACTAATATCTGTATTCATACATAAAATTTAATATTCACATTTAACACGACAGTATGTGCATTTTCCTCAGAATGCAAATCAGAATCCACCTCTATAAATATCCATCCTTCTTGTCTTGTTCCTCTGCTTCCTTGTTAGCAGCTTGAACAGATTTGAACCAAAGGAAAGCCTGACCATTAAGAGGTTATAAATGGGCAAGAAGCAACATTTTACTTTTACATATAATTTAGAAAAAAAAATTAATTAAATTAATCAATTAAAATTAAAATTCTTAATCTGAACATTGAGGAGAGTAATTAATTCTTACCGAAGAGGGAATGCCGGTGAAGACAAAAAAACCAAGCAAGGGAGCATAAAACACGCTGTCCGAGGTTAATACTCCAAACACCGGTTTTTGGTTCACATATTCAAAGATGGAACCAATCTGTGACAGCAAAAGATACACTATCAAGAAACAGATAAAAAAATATTAATAATTAGTGGTAAGAAATTGGTTAATTACAGCAGCAATTGCTGTGATGGCAGAGGCAAGTAGATAGGCGAAGAATGGGATTTCAAATCCTTGCTCCGAAGTGTTTTTATTGGCCTCATCCCTGGCCCATGGTGGTGCTTCATCGGAATCTGGTTTGGCCCACGAAGGGATTTTTTCCTCTGATTTACTTGATTCCGCGGAGCCTTGGGTCACCGCCACCACAACTAGTGGTTTCCTCAACCTATGGTGGTAGTGGGGAGCTCTAAAAAATGTTGTAGGTTGCGATGCATGTTGATTTTGGATAGCACCGGCACACCACGGTGTTAAGAAGCTGCCACCGCAAATGGCCGCCATGATATTTTTTTCTAATGCGCAAATTGGGACTTGAGGTACTGCCAGTAGAATCTTATCCTAAGTTTGGGCCTTGGGTAGGTTGATAGGCTTTAATGAGTCTGAGGTAGGTTGATGGGCTTTAATAAGCCTACTTGAGCGAAAATATTGGGTGGACCCGGGAAATAAAAAAAAGTGAAATAATTTGAAAATCAAATTCCCACGCAAAAGTGACCGCGCGCCCGGCCCGCCTATTGTTTGAGAAATAGGAATTTAAAGTGTTTATTAAGATAGCTTTGGCATTCAACCACAGTCACTATTTCAGCATCCTTCTTTTGCTTTAGTTTTCTAGGTTTCTCTCTGTGTCAATGGCGGGAAAAGGAGGGAAGGGGCTCGTGGCTGGGAAAACCACCGCTGCCAACAAGGACAAAGACAAGGATAAGAAAAGACCTGTCTCTCGTTCATCCCGTGCTGGGATCCAGGTAACCCATTTTTCTTTTTCTCTAGATTTTGTTTTTTCCAATCCAGAATTGCCTTAGTTTTCAATTGAAAACATCATCTATGCAACTTATTTTGACTGGATTTCGTTGGTCACATGTATGGTATATGTTAGATCTGATTTGTGTTCTCCTGACTCTTGTGGAAGTTTCTTTGTCCACATACTGTTCTTAACCACAAAGCAATTTTTTTTTTGTTTTATTTTTAATTATCTATTGGTGAGGGGAATTCTTTCAGAACCGTGCCAGATGATGCAAATTAAGTTTTTTTAGTGTATTAATTATTTGTGTTCCTTTTGTTCATAGGAGGCCTATGTGTATAAGAAAGTCCCAAACTTGAGTCTTGAAAAAAAAGAATTTACTCTTTAAATTCCTGACTTGACTAGAATTATATCACGATCTAAAAGAAAGGTTGAGTTTTTTTGTTGTTTCTTTCTTCAAAATTGTAGTTTTTGATAACAATTGAAATGTTCGGGGACTGTTGGAAATTTTTGGTGCATAATGCCCACAGTTAAGTTTAAATCAAAGATCTGTGATAAAATCCTGGATTTTGTTGCGATGGTTTGATACACGGTTTGAATTATTTTGATTTTGTTTTTTGTGGCTGTAGTTTCCAGTGGGGCGTATCCACAGGCAGTTGAAGCAAAGGGTGCAAGCCAACGGTCGTGTGGGGGCAACTGCTGCAGTATACTTGGCATCAATTCTGGAATATCTGACTGCTGAGGTTCTGGAGTTGGCTGGGAATGCAAGCAAGGATCTGAAGGTGAAGAGGATTACACCCAGACACTTGCAGCTGGCTATCAGGGGAGATGAGGAACTTGACACCCTCATCAAAGGGACCATTGCTGGTGGTGGTGTCATCCCTCACATCCACAAGTCCTTGATCAACAAAGCTGCCAAAGAATGAGACTCAATTTCCTCTTTACTTTTCCTTGAATCTGTCTCTTTATTTACTATCAGTTTGTGTGTTAGTTAGGTACTAGATTTTATTTTCTGTTTCTTAAGAACAAGATGTTAATGTTAGAGTGTAAATGATCATTCTATCTGTCTTTAACTTGGTTGATGTGCTACTCCTGGAATTGTAATGCTGTTGGATTTAATGAGTTCTTTGTTTTAGCTTTAGCAAGTGATTTGTTTTTCTGACTACTCATTCAACACTCTGGTTTTTTGCTTGTTATATTTTAATAGAGTCGTGCAATATTATTAACTATTACTACTAGCAATTTAGTGGACTCGGTTCACCAAAATATAAAGGGGAAGAATCTTGCCCAATAAGTGACAAGTTTTCTTGATTGTTAGATTTTCAGTATCAGTGTAGAACTGTCTGGTTTTGTGGCTAATTTTGGTTATGGATTCTTTTGAATTTTAGAGTTGATTATGTTACATCCTTATTCTATTATTACGATAATAAACTTGAAAATTACAAGTTTTGTTTATGTCGAAATTGACTCTGGAGCTTTTCTAGATCTATTTTAATTCTTATTTGTACTTTTTTTTGTTTGACTGAACTATGTGATGATCATACGTTGTCTATCTTTGCCGTTTCCATCTTAAACAAAAAAGAAAGAATTGTGAATAAATTCTCGTTTTTTTCTCATTTTTTAATTCAAATACTTAAAAAATTACCTACTTTTTTGTATTTTATATTTTTCTATATATCCTTTCTACCTGCTTTGTCTTCTTTATACAAAGAAGTTGCTAATAAGATACTATTGCGGGTAATAATTTTAAGTTGATTTTTTAGAGTACTAAAATTCATGCTATTGAAAAATGCTAAAAACTATATATTGCTTGTGAGTTACAGAGACAGATATTTTTTATTGATGATGATTGTCAACGAAGAGTACAATATTGAACCTAAATTGCTGTGGATAACAATAGTACAAGTGTCCTCATCTAGATCCGAGGAATTTGAAATAAAACTAAATAACAGGAAAATATCTAGAAAAAACTTAGTCTTTACAGTATCTTTTTTAGTTACTTTGAGTTTCAGAGCATTTTAAAGCCTGTCTATGCCCACAATAACATATTTAGTCTTTAATTTTGAAGACTTTCGAAATGTTAGTTTTATATACTAATTTAACACTTCGATCATTTTACGGAACAATGTACATACTGGCTAAATGGTGAATGTATTTCTCAATTTAAAAAAGTACTTTCTCCTCGGCGCGTATTGTTTGCATATGGGCCCCAATTTTGTTTTAGAGAAATAGATAATAGTTTTTCTTTTAACAACTCTACCCACACTACACTCACCTGCCTTTCCACCTCACCAACATTGACTCTATCACTTGTACTTTTAGCGATTTCAATTATTTGTGTTGTAATAATATGAATGTCATTTTACTATTTATTTCTTGGTCTAAACTCATTTTTTTAAACATTTTATTATTTATTTTTGGATTAAAATTATTTTTTAAACTAATTATTATTTTTATAAATAAAATGTATTTAAAATGTTATGAAAAAAATATAGTATAATTTAATTTTATTAAATTTGTTGCATTTTGTATAATTTTAATATCGAAGTATACATTCATCCGTCTGATTATAATTTTTTTAAGAGAAAGGAAATTTGGAATTATTTAACTGTGGACTAAATTGATAGAAATAAAGGTCCAATCAATTACCAAATATACGTATGAACATTGATTTAATGGATTGCCTAGCTTACATGTGTTTTAATAGCGGTTATAGGTTTAGTTTTCATATCTTTCTATATTTTGGTGTACATCATATGATGACATTGTTCATTCTAGGATTATCAATCTATGAGCTTTCAGATTTGTCTTGCATTTGGTATCATTGCATTTCAATTTTCATTTCAATATTGTAGTTATACATTAGTCATTGTAATTGCTATCTAAACTCGTTTTTCATGATTTTTTCAGTAGTCAAGGGATTGTTATCGTTGAAGGTATGTGCTTGTTGCATCTTCGCCGAGGGAGAGTTCGTGGTTGTGTAAAAGTCCTAAACTATTAGTTGCCTCACGAACCATCGAGGTAAATTTTCAATCCTTCTTTATTTGTATTTAAGTGTTTAAGGTCTAAGTTTCTATTTAACTGTCACACCTTATTGTTTAGATATTGGGGTAATAGATAAAAATTGATCAATATCTATTCATATATATTAGACTAGTACATAGAAATGAAGCTTCACATTTTAGTGGAGCGACTTAATGAGTGCAAGCGAGCGACCCGACAAGCTGCACATTTTAGTGCATCTTCACAACCATCATTAGATGTTGTGTTTGTATGACCTGTGTTGTTTGCACCCCAAGCATTAGACCTAGATTTATCTTTTTGGGTATCATCTTTCATTTTACCCAAGCCCCCACCTATTTGAATTTCAAACTTTTTACTTACCCAACCAAACCAAACATTGGATTTTGATTTAGTCTCGTTTGAATTTACATCCCAACCATTGGATGTTGAATCTCAAAACTAGAGTTATGTGGTAGGGACATTTCCAAATCCAAATTTTCTTCTTCCAACAAATCATCAATATCTTCACCCAAACAAGCATCAATTTCTTCTTCCCCATCAATGTGACATCTAACCATGTGAAGAAAAGTATAAACAACCATCCCTTTAATTTCACTTAATCTTATCAGCAACTATACATAGATTACAAAAACTCGTCTAACTTTATGGAATTAGTTATTGCAACTTAACCGTGACAACTGTAACAAACTACTATAAGAGAACACAATACATAATGATGGTTGTAACTAACTAACTGATAAAAGGATCAGTCTAGATTGAGTGAGTGTAATGAGGACTCCAATGCTCTAGTTAAGGGTATTCAAATTTATACTAAACAAAATTGTTGTGAATATAATGTAAAGTTGAAGATAACATTAACAAACACTACTTTGTCTTGGTTAGGGAACATATTCAGCACAATTAAGACATATGTTTAAATGCTTATATTGAATTAATATATGAAAATTTAGATTTAAATTTTGTATAATTGATGTATCTCAATATATGCCTGATTGTCTGGATATGAATTATTTATAGTTTTGTGCAGGTCTGATAATTATATGAATGTGGGATAGACAAAATACAAATTGTATTGGTTTCTGCCTAACACTTACCAACGAATATATCGACAGATATATTCTTTGGTAATTATTGACAACCATTATCCTTAGATAGTTATTTATGAATATATTGGTTGATAATTACTAACGACCTATATATGCTAGTAATAGTTTATGATAACAAAATTCATTTGTTATAATTTTCGTTTCAATTATTTAATTTTAAATTTTTTTCAATTAAATCCTAATTTTTGTTAAGATTTAATTGAGTAAGTGTTCCATTCTAGGATATGAAATGAATAGCAATAGAGATTATGGTTACCGTGTAATGAAGGTCCAAAGTCATGACTTTTAAGATAACATAAATATGGATGACAACACAAGTGTGTTTTTTTGAATAGTTTCTTAGTCTGTTTTGTGTTATACAAAAAGTAGACACATTTAAAGTCGTAAAACATCATCATCAATGGTTGAAATTTTGCTTATTTTCAAGTTCATGAAATAAAATATAAATCTGTTAGCTCACTGGTGAATGCAATAAGAAATGGTTCAAATGTGAATTGGTTCTTAGCAAAGTAGGTACGCGGAGGGCTTCTTTTATAACATTTTGACTAAATTGGACTGTAAATAAATAAAAAAAAATCAATATATGTAGGAAGCTACTCGGAAATGTCTCAATGGTCCTCTGGTACGAAACACTTCCCCCTTTTCTAGGATTCCTCCGTGTCCAGATCAGGGTTCTTCGTGTTCCAGGGTTTTCCACCGAACAAACCCTAGTTTCTTGAGTCCGTATCTGATTCCTCGTTCGATCTCGTGTTCTCGTTTGTCTTTCCATCAAGTACTCTAGATATTATCGAGCCCATGATTCCGCAACACGGAACCAATAGTTATTCTTTGGTTCCTGATGTTGACAAGGTCAGGATTACCAGTATGGTCAAGGACAAAAACTTGTCAGCCTTTACAGAGTTTGGAGGAGTTGAAGGTGTTGCAAACATTCTTGGAACCATTCCAGAAAAGGGAATCACTGGCAGCCATGAAGATGTTGCCAAACGTATTCAAGTATTCGGTTCCAACACTTACCAGAGGCCACCGCCTAAGTTTTTCCTGAGCTTTGTAGTGGAAGCTTTCAATGACACTACTATTCTGATTCTTCTTGTTTGCGCCGGTCTTTCCCTTGGTTTTGGCATAAAAGAACATGGTCCGGGGGAAGGCTGGTATGAAGGAGGGAGTATATTTGTAGCAGTGTTTCTGGTGGTGGTTGTTACCGCACTCAGTAACATCAGACAAGAGAGACAGTTTGACAAATTGTCAAAGATAAGCAACGACATCAAAGTAGAAGTAGTGAGAAATGGAAGGCCACAGCGGATATCCATCTTTGATGTTGTAGTGGGAGATATTGCATCCCTTAAGATTGGTGATCAGATTCCAGCAGATGGATTGTTCTTGAGAGGCCATTCTTTGCTAGTGGATGAATCCAGTATGACAGGTGAGAGCGATCATGTAGAAATTGAGTCTTCAAGAAGCCCCTTCTTGTTGTCTGGTGCAAAAGTGGTGGATGGATATGCTCAGATGCTAGTGACATCTGTGGGAACCAACACGGCATGGGGTGAAATGATGAGCTCGATATCGCGAGACACCAACGAAAGGACACCATTACAGGCTCGCCTTGAGAAGTTAGCCTCTTCTGTTGGAAGGGTAGGCCTCAGAGTTGCTTTTATTGTTCTCAGAGTCTTGTTATTTCGTTATTTCACTGGAAACACACAAGATAATGAAGGGAAGACAGAGTTCCAGGGGAGTAAAACTGATGTAAGCGACATTTTCAATGCGGTTGTGAGGATTGTCGCTGCTGCAGTGACTATTGTGGTGGTGGCAATCCCTGTGGGTCTGCCGTTGGTCGTCACTCTCACTCTTGCTTACTCCATCAAAAGAATGATGGCAGACCGTGCAATGGTGAGGAAACTTTCTGCTTGCGAAACCATGGGATCGGCTACAGTTATTTGCACGGATAAAACTGGTACCTTAACCTTGAATCAAATGAGAGTCACCAAGTTTTGGCTTGGCCTGCAAAATGTCGCGGAAAATTTTTCCAATGCAATGGCCCCTAAAGTTCTTGAATTATTCCAACAAGGAGTTGGCCTCAACACAACTGGAAGTATCTATAAATCTTCATCAATATCTGAACCCGAAATTTCTGGCAGCCCAACTGAGAAAGCTATGCTCTTGTGGGCCGTGTCAGATTTAGGCATGGACATGGATGAACTGAANCGCACACACGAAGTTCTCCATGTTGAAANGTTTAACTCTGAAAAGAAACGAAGTGGCGTNGCAATAAGGAAGGAGACTAACAACACAGTTCACGTTCACTGGAAAGGTGCTGCAGAGATTATACTTGCAATGTGTTCAAATTATATTGACAATAACGGCATAGAGAAGTCCCTTGATGAAGAGCGGAGCAAACTTGAAAATATAATTGAAGGCATGGCTGCTAGCAGCCTTAGATGTATTGCTTTTGCTCACAAGCAGATTTCAGAAGATATTGATTATAATGATAAGGAGAAAGCACACCAAATCCTTAGAAAAGATGGCTTGACCTTGCTAGGTATTGTTGGCCTCAAGGATCCATGCCGACCCGACGCCAAGGAGGCTGTGGAAATGTGTAAACGTGCAGGAGTTAGTGTGAAGATGATCACAGGTGATAACATATTCACTGCAAAAGCAATAGCAGCAGAATGCGGAATATTAGACTTTGATAGCGATGTGAGCGCGGGAGAGGTGGTGGAGGGTGTGGAATTCAGGAATTATTCTGAAGAAGAGAGAATGGAGAGAGTAGAGAAGATCCGCATAATGGCAAGATCATCCCCTTTCGACAAACTGTTGATGGTGCAGTGCTTGAAAAAGAAAGGTCACGTTGTTGCAGTCACGGGAGATGGCACAAATGACGCACCTGCTTTGAATGAAGCTGACATTGGACTTGCTATGGGGATCCAAGGAACTGAAGTTGCCAAGGAGAATTCTGACATTGTCATCTTAGATGACAACTTCAGTTCTGTTATGACTGTTTTAAGGTGGGGACGATGTGTTTACAACAACATCCAAAAGTTCATACAGTTTCAACTAACCGTGAATGTCACAGCTCTGGTGATCAATTTTATTGCAGCCGTTACTTCGAGAGATGTTCCCCTGACAACAGGTCAACTTTTATGGGTAAATCTGATAATGGGTACGCTAGGAGCATTGGCACTGGCAACAGAAAGACCTACAAAGGAGTTAATGGAGAAAAAGCCAGTGGGTAGGACTGAGCCTCTTATTACTAATATTATGTGGAGAAACCTTTTAGCTCAAGCTTTATATCAAATTTCTGTTCTCTTGGTTTTACAATTCAACGGAAAGTCAATCTTCAATGTTAGAGAGGAGGTAAAGGATACTCTAATTTTTAATACTTTTGTTCTCTGCCAAGTATTCAACGAGTTCAACTCTAGAAGTATGGAGAAACATAATGTATTCCGAGGGCTTCACAGAAACCATTTGTTTCTTGGAATTGTGGGAATTACAATTGTTCTTCAAGTTGTGATGGTGGAACTTTTAAGGAAGTTTGCTGATACAGAGAGACTAACATGGGAACAATGGGGAATTTGTATTGGAATTGCAGCTGTGTCATGGCCAATTGCTTGGATTACAAAGCTCATACCAGTTTCAGATAAACCCTTCAACCACGTTAAGTGTGTAAAATTATTGGTCTCCTAGTCACTCGCTTGAGGAACCAAAATTCACAACAACCATCAGATATTGTTAAGCAAATGTCTTAAATCATGTAAATAATAATTTGAAAGTCGAAGTTTTCAAGATATTTGGATGTATTTATTTAACGTTTAGTAATTTAGATTGGTAAGGGTGGGGAAAAATTTGTTTGGATCAAACTGTTTCATTTTTGGTCTGTGCTCTATGTATTAAAGATTGATTTTCCACATCAGATTTCCATTTTATTTATGTATGATTTTAAAAAGTGGAACATTAAATTTCCAATCTAAATTGGCAGGGGTTCTCACCTTTGCTTCCAAGTGTTTGTTTTTGGGAATGAATGGGTACAGCTCGAATGTGATTAAAAAAGATTGCAATCTGGATCCGATTGAACTGGGAGTGTTTCTCCCTGGATCTCTCCGTACATTTCTTCCTGAATTCGTTGAAGAAAAAAGGTGGGGTGTCGGATTTTTTTTGAAATACAAAGGACATTTTTGGAATTTTAAAAAGATGTAGAGACAGAGAAAGAAATGTGAAGAGGTGTAAGAAGAAACACTATTGTTTTGGTTTGAAAGAACAACAATTTGGGAGCTTTGTTTGAATTTGGAAGGGCCAAATATTAAAACGGAAGGTACGTGACACTGATTTATATATATATATATATATATATATATATATATATATATATATATATATTGTATTGTATCATAGTAATTGAATTTGTCTTTAAAAAAATTGAATTTTAGATTAACAATCTGATCCAAATATTAGATTTGAACTGAATTTGGATTGAATTTATGATCGCTCAATAAAGGTTATTTCATTCAAATCTTGCAATTGTGATAATGCTAAGTTTAAAGTGTGTAAGTCTACTAAATTAATTGTTAGATTTTCCGTGTCCGTGTAGACCTGTGTGATTTTGTGACTAAGTTTTTTGTTTTGGATTCTTTTTGAATTTTAGAGTTTATTGTGTTACATCCTATAATAAACTTGAAAATTGCAACTTTTATTTATGTGGAAATTCACTCTGGAGCTTCTATATCTATGTTGTTAAATAAATTACTTTTATTTACCGACTTAAACAATTAAGGAAAGGAAAGAAAAAACATATTCATTATTTTGTCTAGCAGATAAATAGATAAATCATAATAATGGAGAGATGCACAATAAAAATTCTTCTGGTGAGAAAGAGAAACAACATTATGACATTTTAGTAAGCGCAATTAAAAGTTCTAATTTTATTATTTCTTCTTCATTTCACAATAAATATATATACATATGTAGAATAAATGTCTCTTTTTAATAAATGCTTATTTTTTCTCTTACTTTTTAATTCAAATACTTTAAAATTTACAGTTTTTTTTTTCTATATTTCCTTTCTACTTGCTCTGTCTTCTTTATACAAAGAAGTTGCTAACGAGATACTATTGCGGGTAATAATTTTAGGAAAAAGTCTTTTTAATAATATTTTTTTTATAATTTTTTTACAATACATACTTAACAGTTTATGATTGGTTCATTTTAAATATTTTTTTAAACAAAAATTCTAACAGATCAATAAAACGATAACAATATTGTATTATAAAAAATTATTAAAAAAAATTGTCAAAATATCGATATCCATAACTTTAAGTTAAGTTGATTTATTAGATTACTAAAATTCATGCTATTGAAAAATGCTAAAAAGTATATATTGCTTGAGTTACGAGAATAAATTAAAGACAGATATTTTTTTTATTGATGATTGTCGACGAAGAGTACAATATTAAACCTAAATTGCTGTGAATAACAATAGTACAAGTGTCCTCGTCTAGATCCGAGGAATTTGAAATAAAACTAAATAATATCAACAGGAAAATATCTAGAAAAACTAAGTCTGTCCAGTATCTTTTTTAGTTACTTTGAGTTTCAGAGCATTTTAAAGCCTGTCTATGCCCACACTAATTTTAGGGATTTTTCTTGTATGTTCTATGTAAGACTTTTCAAATTTGTATGACGTGAATTTTGTAGTGTTTATATAAACATGGCATGTAAGTTTTGACACTTAGGCCGTGTAATAAAATAAAAGTATGTTTTATGTGAATTATATGCAATCCGAAGCCGACAGAAGAAAGCATCTAACATACTAAGGAAAAGCCAAGACCGGAATCTATAGCAGGAACTGTGTGAGAACGTGCTATTTCTTCTTATATCTGCCTCTCATTTCTTCCTCTGTTGACATTCTTAAACAACAACCACCATTCCTTATTTTTCTCTCACTAACATTCAAAAATGGTTGCAAATTGTTTTAGGCTGAACAAGAGTTCAGCACTGTGTTCAACTCATTGGAACCACACCAAACGTAAACTAGAACACCCTTGTGCCGTTGCAATGCTCAGAAGACCTTCAGAGAGCATTACAGAAGAAACAAGAAAAACTAATGCCTACAACGATAACTTGTTTGATCGTTTAGCAATAAACCATCTTTCAAAAAGCGTTCAAGAAGCCACAGGTGCATACCCTTTTGCCACTTTGCTGTAGTTTCTTTGAAGGAGAGAATTTCCTACAGCTTTTGATTTTTGCAGGACTCAGCAACAACAAGAGTGGATATGAGAGCTTGGTCGAAGCAGCTACTGTGGCTAAACACAAATTTGACCCTATTGAGCAGCAAGAGGTCATCATCCAAGCTTTGGACAGAGCCTTCCCCAGGCCAATACTTTCATTCGTGAGTTCGTTACTCGTTATTCATTGTATTGGAATTTTGATTTGATCCATTTGATCTTCTTCTCTTGTGTCTGTCACCACAACTTTAGTGAATCTGACAAAAAAAGGTAACATAATGTAAGCTTGGGTTGCAAGATTCTGGAGCCTTGCTCTCGTGTTTTCCTTCTTCAATTTTAAAGTTTAAACAACGAAATAAGGCATTTGTGGAG
Source organism: Vigna radiata var. radiata (assembly GCF_000741045.1). NCBI lineage: Eukaryota > Viridiplantae > Streptophyta > Magnoliopsida > Fabales > Fabaceae > Vigna > Vigna radiata. The sequence goes on along the minus strand of NC_028353.1, from coordinate 1,636,279 downwards.
TTTAGCTTATTAGATTTATGGTATTTTGTGAGAAATGGCTCATTTCATGTTATGTTTTTGTGGCATGGTTTTAATTGAATTGTTGAGCATTGTGATTTTCAAGGATGAATGTTTTGTGTTTGTTGTATACGAGGAATGGTAGATAAAGACAGTGCTACCACCAACATCTAAACTCTCACGGGAATATTTTGCCGTTTTCACCACTTTGTTCTTTGCCTGGTTAGTCGGACCTTGCAAGGTAAACAATTCAGACTATTTATTATTTTTTTCTCGTTTAACAATCGACATTTTAGTTTGTACTTTTCTCTGGTTTTATCTCACTCGTTTCTCAATGGGAACATAATACAAACAGGTGTAGAGCAAGTATTGAAGAATAGGGGAAAAATACCTATTTTTCTTCTTATATCTTTAATGCAATTTCAATCAAAGTATTTTTAACTTGATCAAAGTAATTTTTTTAATTTGATTATCATAACTTCAATTTTAGGTTGATCTTATTTAATTGTTTTATACCCAACCTCAACTCTAATATATTTCATATTTAGAGTTATTTCCTGATTTCAACGATAATATCTTCAACTCAACCACAATTAAAATAATTTTTGCTTCATCACAACCAAAATATTTTCACCTTTGCCTAGTTAGAATATCTTAACATTAATGTAGATTTGTAGGAAAAGGGAAAAATATGGATCAAGAGAAAGATGGTAAGAAATGAGAAGAAAATTTGTGAAAGTTTATGAGTAATGTGATTGGTTTAATAGATTAAAAAAATATTTTGATTGATAAAATTATAAAATCATAATTTTATTGTAGTGTTTAAAATGTAATTTTTAATAAAATATTTTATTGTAAATTATGTTAAAATTATGAGTTATTATTTAAAATATAAAAAAATAATTGATGAAATTATACTAAAATAAAATGGAATGATTATTAATTAATACCAAATAAATAAATTTAATATACTAATTGTTTTTATTGTTTATTTTATATAATAATAAAATATATTTATAAATATTTTATTATTATATCATACATTTTAATTTAACAATATAAAATAAAATTAATTTAAAATTCTAGTAATTAGATTTAATTTTTTGAATGGTGTTTTCCCTTCAAATATTTTCAACAATAAAGAAAATTCAAAGTGGGAATATGGTTTTTAGATTTTTAATATTATTTTATTTCTTGAAATTCATACTTTAAATGCATTTCTTTTCTCGCAAACTTTCCGCTTCCCGAAACAAACACACAATTTACTTAAACTCGATCAAGATATTTCAACTCAATCTTAATCAAATTCACCTTAATCTAAGATATCCTTAACTTAATATTGATTATTATTCTTCATTTTAATCTTGATTAGAATGTTGTTAATATGATCTAAACTACAACATCATTAGCTTGATCTCAATTAAAATTTTAAATTTCTTTATGATTTTAGTCACTAAAATTTGAGCTAAATTGTGTTTTGGTCCTCCAAATTTAAAAAGGTTAAGTCTCTTTAATTAAAATGTGATTTTATTTCTTTAAAATTGAATCTGGAGGACTAAAAATAGTTTTAAGAAAATATTTTACTTTTCAAATTTAGATGTTTTATTTTAATTGTAACTAAAATAATTTTTTTAAAAAATTTATGATATCAAAACTATATATGTCCTAAATTTTAAATATAGTAATTAAACTAAATTTTAAATTTAAGACAGACGGACTAATCCAAACTCACAATAACAAATCGTATTTTCAAGATGAATTATGGGTAATTCGGGTTATTTAACAATATCAATTTATAATATTTCAGTCTAAATATAATATATGTAAACATATATCATTCTAAATAAATATATGTAAATCATAATAAAAAGTTACGATAAAATGTATCTTAAATATCTAAGTCATATTTTATATTTATAGCTAACAATTTAAATTAATAAATCTATTTTGACTATTAGCATTTAAATTATTGAAATTTAGTTTAGATCCATGGATAAAAGAGATAGGGAGAAAAAAGGGTGATACTTGAGATGATTTAAGATAACTTTTCTTTGTAATTTCTTGAATGGTAAATGAAATGCATCTTATAAAAGAAGAAAATAAATCATTGTTGAATTGTGAAAATTAAGAATAGTTTCTGTTTAAAGTGTTTCTCGTTCTCTCTATTATCAGTATTTTAATGCTTTAATTAACTGTAAAATATCTTATAAATTTTAATTAAATTTTCATTAATATTATTCATGCTTAATATATTTTTATTTTTATTTAAGTATTTCACCATTTAATTTTACTATTAACAGAATGATTTATTTATTATTTTTGTTTTTTTTTTCAATTCGTTCATCAACTCACATCTTTAATCTTCATCAACTTATTGCTCAATATACTATTGGAGAAGGAGATAAACAAATTTATCAACAAGTTAAAAAATATTAAAGAAGGAATAAACGGATTAATTAATAACTGAGTTAGAGATGAAAAAACAAAAGTAAAATATATTTTAAACACTCGATATATCTAATTTTTAATAAAATATTAATTAAAAACACTCAAAATTATAAATTACTTTAATTAAGTTTATCACTCCCTTCTATTATTGTTTACCGATTACTCACATTAGAGTATGTTTAGTTTATCACTCTCTTCTATTATTGTTTATCAGTTGCTTGAATAAAGATATACTGATACATTGTGATATAAATGTTAAATTCGAAGGAATACATATAAAAGAATTAATCTATATTTGTTGTTAAGTAAACTTTTTCATTTCCTATATTCCCACACATCAATATAATACAAGTTTGAGTGTTTCATATTATAAAGTTATGTAACATTTATTTATTTTCACTATAAAATACTTTTTATATTTTTAAGACGTAAATTTATGATACTAATGAGATCATAATAATTTTTATTCAAAAAGTTGACATTTCTTTATTTTGTACATGGACATCCTTTTACTTTCCGACAACGATTTAACAATAATTTTGAATGAATAAAACTGATTCTTAGGTGAGGGAGTCGAAAGTCAACGGCAGAAGTGAAAAAAATGTAGTCTACATCCCAAAATGCAGGTTAGGTTCTTTTTTTAATCTTAAAAAGTTTGTTTTTGTGTTTTTATTTTCATTTTTATATGATGTTCATCTTTAACGAAAAAATGGTCCCCCAATTCACCCACCTTCAGCACATTTTTGGCGACGCACAATCTGCTAATTATGATTCACCATTCTATTCTCTATTCCCATCATCATTATCATCGTCACCGTCCATTTTCTTTCAATACCAAAATCATTATTATTATATGGAGAATACTCACCAGTGCTAACTTTCAAATTAGATTCTTCTTTTAAAAGTTTTGAATATTAATTTCTGTTGCATTTTTAGTTTAATTCGTTTATACTTTTAGGATGAAGTTTTTTTTTTATATTATTTATCAATAAAATATATATATTAAATATACATTTTAAAATAATTTTTAAAAGTTGATAGTTCTCATTATCAAAAAATATTAATCTTTACTTTATTTACACGTGGAAATGTAAAATATTAACTCATTTTTATGTGATAAGAAATAATTAATGAATTTTGAAGAATTAACATAAATGAAAAGTCAACATTCATTATCATGTCCATAATATTATTTAGAATTTAAGAAGAAGAAAACACTAAGTTATTCCTTGAAATAGATATACACTTAAAAGCATTTAAGTCTCAAGATATTTGTAAAGAATAATATGAATATGTTATTATTAGAAAAAAAAAAAACTATAGTACAGAAGAAGTCTATAAAAGCTGAGAAAATTGTCCATTCCAATTAAATTCAATAATTTGCAGCATAAAGTTTTAATTATCAATTTTTAATTAGTATTTAAAGAAGACTTGTTATATAAATATATATGATCTTATGATTGTTTGAGCAAGATAGCCAAAAGATGTTACTTTTGTTTGGTTCTCTATTCCTCTCTGAAAGAGAAAATTTATGTAGGTTTTTAGAGGAGACAAGTTGTGTAGGCATGTGTATCAATCTCTGCAAAATGCCATCTCAAACTTTTATAAAGGACTCTCTGGGAATGTCAGTCAACATGGTACCCAGTAAGTAGGTTTTCCAGTTTTAATCAGTTAATTACTGCAGTATTATTTAATTTTGTTTGACTTATACTCATTTTGAAAAGGATTATAATGGGATTGAAGCTACCAAAGTACAGTTATAGTCAAATATCCTTACATAATACTTAATTGAGTTCTATCTTAAAGTATATAATATAAGATTTTTCTTTTAAAAATGTTTATCATGATCTTTGCAAGATGTAAGAAATGAAGAAAGCGTAGTGTATATATATAAAAGATTATCTGTTTTTGGTAAGTTCTGCAGAAAGATATGAAGAAAAGAAATATATAAATTTGATAAGCAACTAGGATGATGATGGTCTCTATAAGTCCACTAGTATTAGGGTCAGAATCATGATTTCAATATAGGACCCATGCACACACCACTAAGATACAAAATTGCAAATAAATCCATCCAAACTCACACTAAACCAAATATATACGATCTTACTGCTAGATATATAGAATCCAAATGTAAATTTAAGTTTTATACCTCAGTTGTATCTAAAACCATATAATAACAGTAAGTAATAATGAGTGTAGTGTTCATTGATTCTCATACCAAAATCATTGAAATTGTATAATGATGGTCGACTCAACAATAAATTAATGACAGTCATTTCTGTTAATGTGAATTTTAGTTGGTGAAATGAACAGGATTCCTGTAATTCCTGTAATATAATAAATCCCACTGAGACATCTGCTAATAATAATGGATTGTTTTGATATGCAGATTTTGATGACATGAGTTGTGAGATGATATTTGGAGAGGATCCTCCAGGATCAAGTGATGATCCAGCACTGAAGCAACCATGCTATAAACTATGTAATTATTTCATTACAAGATTCACCACATTCATTTTGGTCTACCATGAAATAAAATATTTCAGAACTGCCAAAAGTCAAATCTACATTACAAAAAGTATAATTAACTAATAAACATTGTATTTTCATATATCATGCAGGCAAGGCATATAAAAATCATGGAACCAACTGCCTCAGTTAATGCACAAGGTATGGAATGGAAGTGAACTTTAAATTTAATTCAATTTCATAAAATCGATTTGTAAAATAAGATATTTTTATATCGAATGTGGAAGGAAAGATGAAAGGAAAATGAAAATAGTTTCCTTTTATGGGAAGTAGTGGTTTGACTGAAGATTTGTTGTGGGGATTCAGGTGAACATGGATGGAACAAGAGTGTCTCCCACACTGGCAAAGCTCGGACTCATCAGCCATAGTTTCTCTCATTAAGAAAACAACCAAGTGCTCCACCGCACTTCCAACCAATCATTTGCAATTACATTTCCATCATTTTACTACTTTCAATTAATCTTCTTTCTTCTGCGTTTCCAATATGTAAAAAACCACCATATCATGTTTTTGTCCTTTCACTATGTAGCATTGGACAAAATTTTCGTCTCATCAAAGTTTTTTTAATTTAAATAAAGTATAAATTGAAATAATAATATGTAGTCATTAAATAATAATAATAATAATAATAATAATAATAATAATAATAATAATAATAATAATACAATTGCATGCTTTAGTTTAGAGAGAAAATATAACTTATTAAAATTTTGAAAACCATGTGTGATTGTTGTTTATGAAACCGCTATACTTTTCTTGCTGGATAATTCCTTTGCCAACAAAAAGGCTAAAAAAGAAAATTCAAAGAAAATTAATTAAAAAGTGGTGTTCTAAAAAAAATTTAAAGAAAAATTTAATTAAAATTATTGATAAAAAAAATTAATGAAGTGATTTATGAACACAGAATATCTAGATTTTAGGATAAAAAAATTAAAAACATATAGGAAATTTTATATTGGTTTAATTCTTGTGGAATCTACATTCGGTTTATCCAAACAATCTAAACTAGATATTTTACTAAAACTCTTAAACATCTAACTAAGAAATATTGATGTAACTAGAGCAAGGCAAAAACAATGAATTATTGAAATTTTTAAGAGATGCAATTAATTACCTAATGTATACGCCAAACATGGACGGAAAGTTTTTCAATTTCAAATTACAAGAAAAAAATAGATTATGCAATGAAAATCATTCTCCTTTGATGATTCTTGAACAATATTTTAAATCCAGAGGAATTTTATAAATTTAGGAAACTTTCTTCCTCAGAATAATGCCCTCTAAATTAAAAATATATAAAAATTATATTTTTGAAAGTGATAGAACCTTTTCTTTAAAATAATTTAATAAGATAATCTATTATTAACAAAAGTAATGAATGAGTTTGTTTGTTCATCGACCATAAAATAGTTCAAGACAGTTTTAGTCAATTATAACTTGACTTAATCAATTGTTTCGAGAGGTTGCATTTTTTTTAAGCACTTGTTATAATTGATTGCATTTCTACTTAATCGATTATATTCAAAACATATAAAAATCAATTTTACAAAATATATTTGATTATTTTTTTTTATTATTTTTTAAAGATGTGCAATTAATATTAGATTTTGAAGTAAGAAGATACAGAGAAGTAATAAAATATGAGATGCGTGTTTGGTGTAGGAAAGTGAATTTAGTGGAGATGATGATGATGATGATGAGAATTTGAGTAGAGAATGTATAGTGGGTTGCATCAGAATGATGTAATTAGGAGTATGGGAAATAAGACGTGGGATGTGGAGGTATCTGCTTACAGTGCAAGGAGAAGACTGTCTAATAATACAATAATACTACATTTCCTCCAATTTCTTCTTCTCAAATTACCAATCATCAACAAATCCATGCAGTCAACAAAAGTGAAACTAACACCATAAAATGCATATTTTTAATACGCTTGCTGGATTAATAGCAGTCATAATTAAAAATAATAGTCCAAGTGGTAGTTTAAAATACAACACGTCACCATACGATAAATGTGGGTATGGAGATTAGAGAGATTTTGACAAAAATTAAACACCAAATTTACTAGGATCACTCACTAATATATCTATTTTCTAGTCTGTAGATTATAGAAATTAGTCACACAATTAATTAAACCATAACTTATTTCAATAATTTTTTTCTTGAATTTTTATATCAAAATTAACATTTTACAAGTTAAAATTAAAATCAACTCGTATATTTCAATCTTGATAGAAGTTCTTTGTTTTAATTGCTTTAATAGATATGATATATTATTTATTTTAAGCCTTGAAAAAGGTCTATTCGTTTTACTTTGATAATGTTGTGTTTATCCAAAAGTGTAACCAAATATAATCAATTTAGTCATTCTCTAAAATTCATGGAAATTAGAAGAAATGACGTCATAACCTATATATTTACGCATGCCAGTCCTTTCGATTCCTCCTCCAAGTCGACCACCCAAACACCAACATCAACATCAACTATTCCTGAAAAATAAAAACCACCCAAACCCACTAATTTCTTTTACCCCATATCTCATCCATGAACTACCAAACCCATCTTTGAGAGAACTTGCCATGACGAAACCGTAGATTCGTACATCTTTGAGTCAACCACTATGGAGGTTGCCATCTAACTGATCTAAGCACTGCCATATAGTTCCCAACCTCGTCTCAACCTACAGAATAAACCCCGTGACCCACATTTGCAACGCAATAATTTGCACTCCAAACAGCACATGATTATGAAGGATTAAGAAGGTTACGATGACAGATTTGGACAAAAGTTGAAAAGAATGACTAGAATTTTGATAAGGGAATTTGATGGTTTAATTTAATGAAGAAAAAGGTGATTTCAATCGGCAAAAACTAAGGTATATATATACTACACCCATGCTTAGCAGGTCATACATTTCTATATGATTTATTACTTAATATATTTTTTTAATGGAACGTACGATTAATTCATATGAACATTGCTTCGAAATAAAATATATATGTTGGTTTAAAAAATAAATGATAATAGCCATTTCTTTATTTCGGGTAGGATGAAATTCAAGGAAAAAAAATTTGATGTTAACAAAAAAATATTATGAACACAATGAATGACTCAAGGCGCATCATTCAAGTTTTGGCACCGATAACCTTTGTTGAACTAAAATATGCTCGTTTTTAAGGTAATGCACAATACTAAGTCCTTGAATTCAGGATCAATAACAGAACTTCACTGAGGACATGGGAAATAAGAAGCCATAAAATGGCCAACATAACTCATTCGGGACCCGTAATAGAATCAAAGTACAGCAATTTAAGGTCGCTCCTGCTGCTAAGACTTAAGAGTTGGGATTGAGTCAGCGTAATACTCACCTTGCTCCAGAATCAGGACTAGCATCTCCATAAGAAACTAAACCCTTCTGACCGGAAGAAGAGCTGGACCTAGACCTGCTACGAGATACGGAAGTCCTTTTATCATATCGTTTTGGTGGTGTAGCATCAGGGGATCTGGACCGAGATGAGCCACTGCTCCTAGAATTGCACTTTGACCTCCCCCTTTTGTCTGCCAATCGTTCATCACTTCTTGGACCAAGTCGGGATTTTAATCTGTCACTTATTGGAGGCCGCCTGGCTTCAGGACTAACACTACGTCTTGGGCTCCGACTCCGATCACGATCTCTAAAACGCCCACGCACTGGACTGCGAGAGATGCTCCTACTGAGACTTCTCCTGCTTTGGTATCTAAAACCATATATAAGAAATTAAGCTCATGTATGCATTTTCCTTGCTATTTTGTCCTATTCTTTGAGGGAAAAAAAAACAATGTGATATGCATATGATTTGGCGTCAATATCCATAATTTAAGTCTCATTTGCTTGAGTTTTTTTTTTAAGAAAAATATTTAAGTGATCAAATTTCATAGTAATTATGTTTGTCTTTCCACAAAGGGAAAACTAAAAAAAGTTACTATTACGGTATTATTCTTATATTAAAAATAGTAGCTTACAAAAAATATATCAACAAAATCTGCATTGAAAAGAATTTACTTTTTAAATAAAAACTTCAAACAAATGGACACTTATTTGTATTTGAACATAACAAAATAAGCATGCACAGAGAAATGCAGTTTAATTCAGAGAACATTTATATTACATGTTAAACATTTCTAGTAATATATAATTAAGAAAATGCTAAAATTATGCAACGAACGGGAAGCATAATGGTCCAACTACATAGCAAAGTCAAACAAAATCTAGTGAGGAAGAACCTTGGACGATTTCTGCCACCAGGTGGGCTTCGATAACGTCGTGGTGGAGAGCGCTCAGAATAACTTCTGTAGCTTGTGTTTCTTCAAGCAAACATAAAGCAAGTAAGAACAATGTCCAACATTATTAAATAATCCGGTTTAATAAAATAGTGTAAACAATTAGACATACCTATCAAAGTTTCTTCTTATATTTCTATCACTATACCTATATGCATGAGGTGACCGCTCAGGAGATGGAGTACGATATCTGCGGGCAAAGGCATAACGCTCAGTAAAGCCACGTCCTTTTTTAATACGCTTAGGTGTGCCATTTGGTGAAGGGCTTTTTGAAAACCTCTGACCATGTTTAGGGGCCGCAGGTTCAGATGATTTTTGACCAGAACTAGCCAGCAACGAAGCACGTCCCTGGTTTAGCTCACCAGAATCCCTGGTAGGACTTCGCCCAGTTCTTGCACTTCTGGAGATAAAAGATGTCACGCAAACTTCTCAGGATGGAGTTGAAATTTATTGAAGCAAAATTTACATGACATGAATAATTATTAGCTGCTAAGAAAGCAAGAGGCAAAACCTATTCTCCTTTGAATCATCTGAATTAGCATCTTGCTTAGCAGGTTCACTGAATTCAGCTTTAGTATCATGCCCGTTATTCACAAATGCCCCATTTTCTGGAGACAATTCACCTTCTTCATGTGATTGCTTGTCCACAGTTCTTCTAACCTTGGTATCCGTTGTTTGCTCTGGAATAATTTGATCTTGCCGAGGAAGACTAGAAGGTTGTTTTTCTGTGTCTGCAGCAAGGGCAGCTATAAGCTTAGACCGCAACATAGAGAATTTGTTGAGAGAAAAAGGGAGAGAAAAGAGGGCACAGGACATATCATATGAATTAAATAAATAGCCTACGTTGATTTCTTTGTGCTTCATTGTCAACATGTCTTTTACGAATTGAGGTGCGACGATCAGTTTTCTCATTGCCAGAACTGCTGCTGCTGCTACCACTAGAGCTATCACTTGAATCATCATAACTGCTGAAAAAAGGGAGGTAAAATCACTTAAAGCTTACTGGAGGGTTTCTACAAGAGATAAAAGTGGGGGAGCATGTGAAAGGAAGCTATAATCAGACCGCCTAGACTTGTGCTTTGATCTTCTACTTCGACTGTGCCTGCTTTTCTTGCTCTGCTTTCGTCCAAATTTCCTCTTCTTCCCATGCCTGCGCTTATTTCTCCTCTTCTGGTGTTTCCCATAACTAGAGGAACTAGAATCAGAATCAGATGAATCCGATTCAGAATCAGAAGCTGAATCTGACTCAGAATCTGAGGAATAACTATCACTATCAGATGTTGAATATCTTCTCCTTTTTTTCCTCGTGTCTTTGGAAGATTTTTTTCTTTTTCCCCTTGACTTTTTGTCAGTAGAGTCGGAACTATCATCAGAAGGAAGGGGCTTTCCTGTTTTTCTCATTTTCCCTAAGACACGAAGCAGTGCATGTATTACAAGCAATATTATTTAGCAAGATATTGAAGCAACAAGTTTATAGTATATATTTATCAATATCTATTCCCTATCTCAGGTACCTTTTTCCTTCTCAGCAGTACGCTGAGTTTTTGTTTCAGAAACTTCACCGCAATCAACAATTTTAACTATCTGGGTAGGTTTCCCATCAGATGTTCCTGCCAGCTCAATTTTCTTCAGAACATCCATTCCATTGACTACTTTTCCAAAAACAACATGTTTCCTGCATTAACAAGTGAAAGACTAGTAAAATACCTCACCGATACCTCAACAAAGCATAGAGCAAGAAATGCAGATTGTAATCCAGTGGTGAGAAAAACGATTGAAGCACTTTGAAGCACATCAAATTAGTACTATGAAAACAATCAAAGATGTATACCCATCAAGATGTGGTTGGCGCTTGAATGTAATAAAAAACTGAGATCCATTTGTATTAGGGCCACTGTTAGCCATAGAAAGAAAGCCAGGTCCATCATGTCTTAGTTTGAAATTTTCATCTGCAAGGCAAGAGTAGTTGGTGGTATAAATGATTAATAACGAAAAAAAGTGAATTTTTTTATCCTTTTATCCTTGAATGTAGATTAAATAAAACCCTCCTATTCCAAAAAGGTAAACTTACCCGCAAATTTTCCACCATATATACTTTCCCCGCCAGTGCCTGCAATGCAGTCAAGGATTGTTCCTTAAAACTCCTTGTACAAGATACGAGGTTAAAAAGGGAAAAAACATATCATATTAGGTAAATAACAGAACAAAAAACATACCATTACCCCTTGAAAAATCACCACCCTGTTGAGACACAATAAATGAAGTTGGTGAATTATCACGTTTTCAAACAAATGAACTTTAAAAAACAAGTTTGGATAAATAAGGAACAAAGAAAGGGCAAACTTCAAAACATTATTTTGGTACCCTCACCTCACCTCAAAATTTTACTAACAGAGTTTGCATTTCCAATGTTCAATTGGCTAACTTTCCATTTATGCATAGATAGAATCCACGTGCAACATATAAAAGCATCTATACAGTTATCAGTTAGCTCATGTCAATCATGAATATAGAAGGTGAGTCTTCGGGAAACTGTAAGGCAGCTACAGCATTGTGACCTGGAGACTGTGAGTTCATATCTAGAAGCAACCTCTCCACTTATGGGGAATGGAGTGGTAAGGCTATGTACACCTATCATCCCCAAATCCCACTAGGAGGGAGCCTCGTATGCTGGGTCCCCCCTATGTGACAAGACAATCGTGAATAAAGTAAACATGAAGCCAACTTACTTGAGCCATGAAACCTCTAATTATACGATGAAAGCTTGTTCCCTTATAATGCAAAGGTTTCCCAGTTGATTCTCCAATGCCCTTCTCACCTACAAACAAAAGCAGAGTTACAGCAAAAGAAGAGTGCAAATTTTAAAGCACCAATTAGTATGAAAAACATGCTAAATTAGAGTCAAATTTTAATATTCCAGTAGCTTTCTAAGAAAAGGTTTAGCACCATCTTGCCTATAGATTAAGCATCCTTTCACAGTAGTAGGCTAGAATATATTTGTATCAACAGCCAGTTACATGTACCACCATAAAATTACAAGTGAAAGGTATCTCACCCACATAGACTACAAAACTTTATATCCAACTAGACAAGTTGGCAAAGAAGCAACAAAAAGACATTTTTGCTAATGACGTACATCTCTTTGATGCAACTCAAAGAGTAGCCTCACTAAAACAAACCGATCATGATATAGTTTCCCATATAGGAAAGGCTCGTGCTGCAATAGAAGAATTAAAGAATTTCTTTATGGTTGATTCATTAGAAGATATCAACAAAAAACTCGATAAGTTTTAATGGTCCTAATTCTAAGAAGTCTACACTCAGATTTTGATCATGTCTGTGACCAAGTTTTAGGTGGTGATCAAATTCCTTCAATGGACAACTTAGTTACTAGACTTCTTCAGGTGCCTACAATGGTAAAAGATGAGAATTCAATTGATGTTATTGAAACATTAGCAATGGTAGCACCACGAGAAAGAGGAGGTAAGAGCAATTGAGGAGGACGTGGCGGTCGAAGTGGGCGTCCTCAACGCTCATATTGTAAGAGAATGGCCATATCCAAGAAAAATGTTATTCCTTGCATGGTTTTACAAATAATGTTGCTCATGTGTCTAAATTTGATAATTCATAATCTAGAATTTCTGACAAAAAATACCAAGAATTTTTGAGGTACAAGTCCAAAAAATCAACTAATCTTGTCGAGTCCTTTTCTACGTCAAATGTGTTAACTACATGCATCTCTCAATCTATGGAAGGTCATAGTCCATGGATTCTTGACTCAGGAGCCTCAGATCATGTCTCTGGTAACATTTATTCATTTCCATTTCCTCTTTGAAAATTCCTCATTTCATTACTATTGTCAATGGATCCAAAGTGACATCTCAAGGAATTAGCAAAGTTTCTTTATCTCCTTCACTAAATTTAAATTCTGTTTTGTATATTCCTCATTGTCCTTACAATTTAATCTCTTTGAGCCAATTGACTCATTCCTTAAATTATTCGATAACCTTTATTGCTAATTCTTTTACTATACACGAACATGGTAAGAGACGAATGATTGGAGAAGGACATGAGTCATGAAGACTTTATTTCCTAAAACCAACTTCCTCAGTTTCCTGTTTTGAAACTTCATCCCCAAATCTTTTGCATGATCGTTTGGGTCACCCAAGTTTGTCTAAATTGAAAATGATGGTTCCAAGTCTTAAACACATTCAAGTCTTTGATTGCGAGTCTTGTCAGTTATGGAAACATGTTTCGTCTCCCTATCATAAAAAGTCTGAGACACAATGTAATTCTATTTTTTCTACTATATACTCTGTTATTTAGGGACCAAGTCGTGTTACTTCCTTTGGTTTTAACTATTATGTAACCTCCATTGATGAATTCTCTCGATGTACTAAGGTTTATCTAATGAAAGAGAGATCTGAACTTGTATTCATATTTATGTCTTTTTTTAGTGCTATTATGAACCAATTTGGGAAGAGAATTAAAATCCTCATAAGTGATAATGCTAAGGCATATTATTTTGAAACATTTTCTTCATTCTTATATTCCCAAGGAATTTTACAGGAATTTTACACCAATCAACATGTCCTCACACTCCACAGCAAAATGACATAGCAGAGAAAAAGAATAAACATCCTATTGAAACTGCCCATTCCTTGATGTTGAATACAAATGTTCTTGCCCATCATAGGGGAGATACAGTCCTTTCTGCCTGTTTTCTAACAATAGGATGCCTTCTTTTGAAAATAAAGTTCTTCACTCCTATAATTTTTCCAAACAATCCTCTGTACCATGTCTCTCCACTTTTACTTGGGTATACTTGTTTTGTTCATAATGTCTCTCCAAGTCCTGTTAAACTTTTTGCAAAGGGCTATTACGTGTGTCTTTTTGGGATATTTTCGTCTTCAGAAAGGGTATAAATGTTATTCTCCCTCAACCAAAAGGTATAGTATGTCTGTTAATGTCACATGCTTTGAGAAAACACCTTTTTTCTTGTCCTCCATGGATGTTCATTTGTTCAACAGATGCTTCCTCTACTATCATGTAATCCATTGGTTACTCCTGCTTTTCCAACTCAAAATGCAGATGACATTGTTCAACCACCTCTTCTCACATATCAGTGTCGAACACAAAACACTCTTTCATTGCCTGAAGATCCTCGAGATTTAGATCCTCCTCCATCAGATTCCCAGACAATGGATCCTTCATCCTTCTCGTCTTCTCTTGACTCAGATCATGCTTGGCCTATTGCCATTCAAAAAGGCATTCGATCTACTCATAATCCATATCCTATTAATAATTTTGAGTTATTGTCGTTTGTTTCCTCCATATTTCTCCTTTGTCTCATCCTTGTCTACCATTAAGGTTCCTAATAATGTTCATAAGGCACTTGGTCATCATGGACAGAGACAAGCCATGATTAATGAAATGCAAGCACTTGAATACAATGGTACTTGGGAACTTGTCCATCTTCCTCCTAATAAGAAGCCTATGGGTTGTAGATGGGTCTATGCCATTAAGGTTGGTCCTACTGGTGCAATAGATCGTCTCAAAGCTCGTCTAGTAGCTAAGGGATATACTCAGTTTATGACCTTGACTATTGTGATACTTTTTCAAGTTATTGTCCAAGGATCTTATTATTGAGTTTATCAACTCTAATGAACAACTTGCAGACATTCTAACAAAATCTCGAAGGGGGTCTAGAATTCAATTTATATGTTCCAAGCTTGGAGCTTATACATGCTCTAGCTTGGGGGAATGTTGAAATGTAATGTTTCTATATTATTATTTATGTATGGGAACCCAACTTTAGGTTAGGGTTTAAGGAAGTGCCTTGACCTTTTGTATTCTACTCTTTTGTACTCTATAAATACAATAGTAAAATTGTAACAGTGTAATAACAAAATATGCTTTCTTCGAGTGCTTAAAATGAGTAGGCACTACTCGTTCAATATTTATGTGCAACTATGAACCAAGGAAACGAATAAAGTACTAAGACAAGCCTATCGTCTGTTTTTTACTCGTAATCTGACATTACCAATATACCTAATACAGTATACACCATTCATACAAATTAGCATTATTTGCTTCATGTGAGTTAACCAACAGAACAGCTAAAAATTTAAGTCAGGGTCGGGTGATAAGAATTTAACTGACACTTACGTTTCATATTCACACTGATATTTTTAAGTTCAAGGCTCCTCTCACGGTCCCAAACATGCAAGGGGGAGGAACAGGGATCTATAGGTAAAATAGAATCTTGCTCATAAGTTGAGAAGCATAATAATGGTAGGTATTGATTCAGGATGCATATAACTTCCTGACCCCCAATCAAACTAGTGTATGTATCACTACTGAAACCAACACTTTTCTTGGTCAACAAGAAGCTCCACAGTCTCACATTACCCAATACATTTATAAAATGCATCCTCCACAAGCACAGCCAAACTATTAAGAAAATTAGAATGATGGAAAAACATAGAAAGACACCTATTTGAATTTAAAGATACCTGTACAAAGCGCCCGAAAATTCTCGGCTGTCTTTGGGACAATACTATCAAAAAGCTGCACACGTTTCAAAAAGAGTTTATTCATACGAAACTAAGATGTTGAGGCCAATGTAAGATATACTTACAAACAAGAAAAATATATACGAAAAAACTTAATTTCAAAAAGAGTGTATTCATACGAACCTAAGATGTTGGGGCAATATAAGACATACTTAAAAACAAAAACAAAAACTATATACGAAAAATCTTAATTTTCTTATTACCTGAATAACAATTCTTTCAACGGGGTCCGCATCAATTGAGACATCAAGAAATACACAAATATTCTTTTCCAGACCCATCACCTGGCTCAGAAGATGCTTCAGAAGTAAAGTAGAGGTATAAAACAATCAGAAATCAGCAGAAATCTTCCAGGCGCGAGTCATAAACAGCATTCGATGCCAGCGATCCCCTTCAACAGAGTGCAAACATTGTACATTTAAACACTGAATTTCTAAGGTGCTATGTTGAAAACAAGTTTAAAAATGAAAATCTATAGTCTCACTAACCAGTTGTTTATAGTCATGGCTACATGTCCATTAAAAACCAACACATTTTATATACTAAGAACTTAAGCTTCGAAATATCAATTTACTCACATGCAATGCAACAAAACCCTAAACCCTAAATATACATTTCAACGCGTAACTGGACTCAAGTTCCTGGAAGTGCAATTTAGAAAAAACTGAATCGGAACATTCGTAGGAAATGGCATTTTAAAGCTAGAGAGAAGGAAATGAGTATCCAATCAGAGAGTGGAAAATTCATAAATGGAAAGGCAAAAGTGGAAGAGACTAAAAAATTTTGAGGGTTAAGAATTTTACACTTGCTCAAACTGTTCTTGCTTACGCGGACACAGAAGAGACGGAAGAGAGAGAGAGAGAAGAATGAACTCACCTTGAAGGCATGAATGAATGGAGGCGATGGTTCTGTCTCGCTGACTATAACCAGCAAAGGTTCTGCCTCAGCTTGAGACACTGTGCGAGCAAGCTCGTTCTTATTGGGCTATGTCGAACAATATTTGGGCTGTCCATATTAACTCAAGGCCGTTCTTCCCTGCCACCCATACAAAAAAAAAATTCCATGTTGCATTTTCCGGATTGAAGAATTTCAAAAGCAATTTTTTCCCTTTTTGAATTTTACAACCTAAAAGTTAAAAATAATTTTCAAAACGTACAATCTAAAAGACATTTGTTTTCGATTTAGAGATCTTAGATGCTGCATGCAAACACACTATTACATGCGAAACCTTTTTTATTTGAGAAACTTGGAATAACTTTTACAAGTATAGGTTTTAAACAAAACCATTAAAGTTTATGTGTAAATATTGTGTTTTCATATAAAATTTCATAAATTTCAAATATATTGAATTTAAATTGATTTCATTTTCAACTATTTATTTTTTAAATGTTTTTTCTAGATAAGACAACTCAAATTTAGTAAATTTTATTTTTTTAATTTATATAAAGTATTTTAATTATCAAAAAATCTAAAAAACCATTTACATGTTAAATAATTTTTAAAACATAAAAAATATGTTTAATTATTCCTTCAGTCCCATTTTCGAAAAAAAGAAACTCTTGGTTTCCAAATTTTTATTTTTTCATTTAAGTTCTTATTTTTTTAAATGTTATCTAATTTAGTCATTTTCGTTAGTAATATACTATTCTCGTTAAATATGTATTACGTATGTAATTTTTTTTTATTTTTCTTTAATTTTTTTATTTTATTTTTATTTTTAATTTATTCACGTGTCAATTGACATTTGTTATGGCATTAACTGATGTCAGTTTTTTTTTTCTTTTCCATTTTCAGAAACTTGTGCTAAATGATGCAAGTCTTATCCTTTGGTGATCAATTGACATCGGTTGGAATGGGGATCAACGTCTTTTAATGTTTTTTTTCAATTTCAACGTTAAGACAACTTATACGGAACAACGTCATAGTTTGGACTAACACCAAAGGTAAAAAATAACTTATGTCAAAACTCGTTTTTATAGTAATTTGAGCAAGGTAGGGATGGATCTACCTTTATCCAAGTGAGGGACCGATGAGTGGATATTTATGTCCTCATAAGCTTTTATTATTGGATTTTTAATTGAATTTTGTGCTATAAAAGATTGTTTTAATTAGAATCTACTATAATTAGTTTATTGAGTATAAGATATAAATACATTTCAAAAATATTTTTTTAGTTACATAAATATTCTTTGGATATTTTAATATGTGTTATTGCAATTACACTTAAGTTGAGCTTATGTTGATGTAGAAATAAAAAAACTATAAAATAATCAAAACTAAAACAATCTAAGTCAATAATTGGATGAAAAAGGTAAGAAAAACATAAAAAAAAAAAGTAAATAAATTTAGCTCAAAAGAGGAAACAGACAATAATAATTAGACCTTGTAGTTTTCTTTATCTTTTTCTACAAGAAAGACTTTGACAATTGATAAATCTTTATCATAAAAGATAATTTTGGACAAATTATCTTTAGATATTTTATTTGATATTTTTGAATAATTATCTTATTTAATAAAAATTAGAACTCCTTGGAGAATATTATGACGATAGTTTCAGTAGTGTGAGTATTGATGTAGGGATCCAATGGAAGGTTATTCTGACATTCTAATAACCTCTCATATTCAAGTAGAGACGATTGAATTATGTTATGAGAGTAATATAATGTTTTAGTCTTGAGGTTTGATGACCTGAGACGTTCAAGGATTAACCTTGTGGTGACAATACAAAACCAAGTTAATCACGATAAGGACTTAAGATCACCACAAGTGCATAACCTACCAGGATCCGATATCAATACTATATCTAAATGATCGAGTCTACAAATAGGTTATATGTATTATAGAACATGTTTAGTATAACCAATTATGTATGATGATTGCTTAATTGATTTAATAGTTGGTTTCTTCTAATATATTAACTTATCTTTGCTTTTGTGTTGTTTGTTTGTGTGCTTTGTCTTTTATTTTATAATGATCACCTTAATGGTGTGAACTTAGGAGATGTCACGAGTGAGGAAGTGTTAGTGAATGGTGGAGCTAAAATGTATATTAAGAAGTGTGATTTTTCACTGTCTCCTTGTTTATGTAAAAATTGTTAAGTTTAATTTAAAAAAAGAAGATAAAAAATAGGATGTTACCATGTCAGCTTCATGAAATATATGATTAATTTTCTACTAAAGAATTAAATATATATATATATATATATATATATATATATATATATATTTTGAGAGTGATAAAGTTAAAATAGAAGATATACTATCAAACAAATATCTAAGTATATACAAGATATATAAAATTGTTAATATTGAACTCAAAACCAGCTAACAAAAACACAATTAATTAATCGATTTGTTAGAAAAGGATAATTGATCCATGAATGTGTCAAGCAACATTACATGTCCGTGGAAAGAAATTGTGTTTTTTTTTTCACATATCTTTTAAAAAACAACTTTAGAGTATATTTAATCGAAATTTCAAATATAATTTAAAGGAATTTTTATTTTAGATAAAAAAGTGTTGCTATATTTGACAACGTTCTTAAATATTAAAAAACAATAATTTTTTTTTGTAGAGAACAATATGGTACATTTATATGAGAGTTTAAAACACTAAAGCAACATTGTTATATAAAATCGTAGGAATTTAATAGTTTATTTATGTATTACATTTTCTAAAGTGTAATTTGACTTGTTTTCTTACATTGGATCTATATGGCCACAATAGAATTATTTCTTCAAATTTCAAATATCTATTTTTATTTGGGACAATGATATTTTGACAACACCTTTTGACAACGGAACACGTGTCATCATTTTATTGGTCTATTTGAATTTATATTTAAAAAATATTTAAAACAAACTGCCATGTATGCATTGTTAAAAAATTGTTAAAAAAGTATTGTTAAAAGAAGTTTTTCCTTTTATTTGAGATAGTTGTTTGTCGTCCGTAACCAAGGTATTACGCTCAATATCTAATTATATTATTACACGTGACATAACATATCCTAATATTAAAAAATCATAAATATATTAAGAAACTCATAATGAAAGTAGGTAAAGATTAAGAAACTAAAATGTTTTTTTTTCCATTAAAATCACATGAAAACACGTTAGGAATTATAACAATTTATTTATTAAAATACGATAACTTACATATAAAAATACAACCATTATCGACATGAAGTAACCATTTTAAATAGTTATATAATTTTAAAAACGGTACATTGTTGCTGTAAATTTTACAGTATCATTTAATAAATTATTGACACCCATTTATTAATGATGTAAATTAGTTATTTTAATTAGTTTTTGTCATAGATAAATTAATATTCAATAACAGGGACTTAGGAGGTTGAACTATTCTAGACCACAAAAAAACACAACAAACGACTGGCATTATTCTTCTGGAAATCACGGAGCTGAGTCAAAGATAATAGAACATTCAACACGCGTATTCACAAATTGCTTGTATTTGGTTGAAATCAGATTCTCCTCGCAAAGTTATAAACTTTTCTATCTGATTTGTAGTAAGTTTCCGTGACAACACTATTTTAATGAATATAATAAAGTTTAACACATGCGCAGTTCCATGGCCAGACAAAACTATTACTTTCTCATAAATTGTAGGCTAATACATAACCGGGGGAAGAACTTTGAAGTCGCATTTTCATTGACTTTGTGAATGAATAATTGAGATCAAACACCAAGTCTGACTTGAAAATTTCCCTGCTGAAGAAAAGTAGCCTCTTAGTTTGAATTGCATCTTTGACTATTTGAAAAAACTGGCCACATCACATGACCCATCTATATATATATGTAAGAATGATTATGCAGGTTCAGTTCAATCAAAGATAACCGTGCAAGAACACATTGGTCATTCAGATTTTTTTGTTGCTTTCCCAACTCAGTTAGTTGATACTGCATAAGAAGTAATGGCAGGTGCAATGACAGATGATCAAATAGCTGAATTCCAAGAAGCCTTTTGCCTCATTGACAAGGATTGTGATGGTGTGTTCTTTTTGCATCTTTGTTTTTCCATTTTGATGTTAAAAGGGGTTTTGGATTTTGACTTGTTGGACCCTCTGGTGGTGTATAGGATTCATTAGCGTGGACGAATTGACAGCCGTTTTCCGATCAATAGTAGGGAACCCGACAAAAGAAGAAATCCAAGACATGATCAGTGAAGTGGACCTCGATGGGAATGGAAGTATAGATTTTGAGGAGTTCTTGAATATTATGAGTAGAAAAATGAAGGTAAGATAGATAAACATATATATATTAGATAAACAGTGATTAAATTTAGCTCTTTGAGGCTAACGATCGTATAAATTTATAGGAAACTTTATCTGAAGAGCTGAAAGAAGCCTTCAAAGTGTTTGATAGAGATCAAGACGGATACATATCTGCCATTGAGGTAAAGAAAAGGTTATCTTATTCGTGGTTTTGATTTGTGCTCATTCATTCAATCTTTGATATGTTAATTTGGTTGTGATGTTTTTCAGCTGAGGCATGTGATGATGAATATGGGAGAGAGGCTGACAGACGAAGAGGCAGAACAAATGATTAGAGAGGCAGATTTGGATGGGGATGGGCAAGTTAGCTTTGACGAATTTGCAAGGATTATGATGCTCAAATGATTTCATTTGTAAAAACTTTTTTTTTTATTTATTTATTTGTGCAATGGGTAATGTTGTAAAAGGATTGTGTTTATACAGTTTTACATTAATTTAAAAGAGGCACAAAGCTTCAATATTCTTTATATTAAGACTTCACAGACAACTGAATACCATGCAAATAGTTTTATCTCAATGCTCAAAATGTTTTTTGTTGGAAAATGATTTCTAAATATGTTCCCATTTAATCAAATACGTTAGCTTACATTATGATTGAAATTTGTAATATATATATATATTTTGTAGATGCATATATTTTAGTTATATTATAATCCATAAGGCTATCTTTAATTATTTATATACGAATTCAATTTTAAAATAAAAATAAATTAGAGAGGAAAAGAGTTTAGTATTCTTTTAAAGAAAGTCCTAAAAAAATCATTAAAAATATTTCCAAAAAGGTTTCACTACAAATATTTATTATAGTTTGATATAAGGATTTAAAAAGAATAACGAGTATAGATGATACACTGCTATTTACTGAAATTAAATATATAATTTAAGAAATGATATATAAACTATATAAGTAATCAAAATTTTTTTCTATGCTTGTATGTATAACTCATAAAATATAAGTTTAACATTTTCTAATGAGAAATAACTAGTGACAAATAAGTAAATGATAATCTAGTTTTTTAAAGAAAGAGTCATTATATGTTGTCACAGAATATAAAATAATGTTCCGATTCATAAAATTGAATATAAAAGAATGTTCCAATTCATAAATTTTAGCGGTAAGTTTGGTTATTAAATTTTTAGGTATGTTTGATAAAGGAGAAAATATTTGAGAGAGAGATTTGATTAATTTGAGACTAAACTGTGTGTTATTTTTTTTATATAGAATTTGAATTTGATTGAAAGTAAATTTGAAATTAAAATTTGTAAAAGTTTAGGTAGAAAAAATTATTAAAATATTCTATAAAAATAATATAAAATGATATTTATTAATAATGTATTTATTGATAAAAATATTATAAGTAGAAAAAAATTAAAATTAATTGAAAAATAAAATTAAAGTCAATTGGAATTAGTTATGGAGAGTATGATCATTGGAATCGCTTACTTCTCATTTTCATATATCTTCTTCATCGATAAGGTTTTCATATGTACCTACTTCTTCAACCTCATTCATAGTGATCATGCATCTAACCACAAAGTTATAACAGTAGGAAATTGTTTTCCTGTGTAATGGTTATTTCATCTTCGTCTCTAACTTCGTGTTTAAACCTTATCATGATGATCGATAAAGCATGACTACTCACCTAAAACAATGTTCCAGAATACTCTCTCTCCTACAACAAAAGTCCTAACTTCTCATTCAATGCACTAAACACTCTAAAAACTTCAAAAGAAACTCGTAGACTACATCTTTTGTACCGAGAACTAAGTTTATACTTGTGAAGGAAAATTAATATATCATCAATCAACTAACAATATTTAATGACTATATAATGCTCCCATAAAGGTGAAACAATATGGCCAAATATTGTGTGTTGTTTATGATGTATTTTATGAGCTTCAAAATCTCTTAGGCATGCCAAGAAAATAACTAAAATTACTTGTGACAGAATCTCGACATGAAATATACCTTTATTTTCATTTATAATATTTGTTAATTTATATTATTAATAAAAGAAAAATATACAGAATTCATTTTATTGTGATATTACACTCAATGTCAAATATGACATTTTTTTCAAAAATCAATTTAAATTTGTGTAAATACATGAAAAAAATATATTTATTTGACGAATCATAATTTTTAATCGCTCATAAATATGTAAAAATGAACATGAAAATCCACGTAAATCCGTTTTCCCTCGTTCACCTTAAGAGTAAATTATAACAAATCAATCCAGTCTAAATGTAAAACAAAAAAATTGGCTACTGAACGAAGATTCAAATTTCAAAATTTGAATCTAAACTTACCAACTTTTACAGTAAAAAAACATATGTGCAAAAAAAACTGTAAAAATGATTTAGACAGAAAGAGTGAAACAAAGGATCTTGATAAGGAAACAGTCCAAAACTTGCTTTAATCGGCTTGATAGAAAGCAAAACCAATAAATTTTCAGAGAGAAAAGGAGGAAAACTACATTAACATTATAAACATTCCGTGTAAGAAATATACGAAAACATGTTTTCCAAATGTAGTGGGAACGTGATACAAGATTATATTAAGAAATGTCAAATTCTAGAATGTATGAAGTATTGTGACGTGTAAGAAAAATATCCAATTTTTAAGTGTGTTTTGATTTTTCACTTTTAGTTAATTTTGTGTTATTTTGAAGATTGTGTTTGGTTGACTTTAATTTTGTTTTGTTATGGTTTAAAGTGTATATCTTGTAAATTATAAACATTAGGTTTAATACATCATTTGGTCCCTAATTTTATAGATTTAGTTCAAAATGATCCTACCTTTTAAAAAAGTTCAGTAAGGTCTCATATTTCGTTAAAAAATGTTCATTCTGGTCCTTTTTGCTGACGCCGTTAAAAGCTTAACGGTGCAAATGCTAGCATGGCGAAACATCAATTACCTATTTACTGTGATGCTTACGTGGTGCTGTGAAGTCATTTTAATGTGTAAATACTTAAGAAAAACTAAAATGACAAAAAATAGGTTAAAGTAAAATACCTTATGCCATTTTTGGGTTGAAGTAGCTGCCTATGGTGCTGTAATGCAAGGAAGCATTTTGAGCATAGAGGGGGTGAAGAAACCAAAGATATCCTTCTATAGGGTGTGACTCCCTCACCCTTGGAATTGAAACTGTTGGTAGAGTGATGACAAAGTTGATTCCCAAAAACATTGTTATCCCAACAAAGAAATCCCAGGTGTTTACCACCTACCAGGACCAGCAGACCATTATCTCCATTCAGGTTTTCGAAGGTGAGAGGAGTCTAACAAAAGACTGTCGTCTGCTTGGGAAATTTGATCTGTCAGGAATTTGGGGGTTAGAGTTTAATTTGGGGGTTAGGGTTTAATTTGATTTTGTGTTAAATTTAGGTATTTTCATCAATTGACCATGATGTAATTAGGGTTTCCAATTGTCCATTCCATTTCCAACCTCCGATTCTCTATCGTTACCGTGAAAGCCACTACCTTCTACACCTCTATTTCTAGGGCCACCGGCCACTGCTAAGTGCTAAGTTTTTTGTATCGAACCAATATTCTATCCCCATCAGATTGTTCCCATGCCTGGTTCATAAAAAAAAGGAAATTATGAAATTCTTATTAAAACTTAATTTAAGATGACTTGTTCTTCTTTTTATTCTGGTTGTGGTTGTTCTTCTAATGACAGAGAAAAAGGAGGGGTTCAGGACTTGACTTTGGGTTGTATTATAAAAAATGGTGTAACTCTTTTTCACTGTCAAGTTTTGCAGATGCTGCTACTACAATATACAGCTCTGCATTCATGTCAATGAAAGGTTGTGAGAGAGAAAGAGAAAACGACACAGGTTTGGCGTAGGTGGTGAGGAAAATAAAAAGAAAGAAAAGCTAGAGGGAAATCATGACCTTACATCATATTTAAATATTTACACAGTGTAATGACACATATTTATAAAACATTCCAGCTCATTCACGTTTGGCCAAAATGGCATTAGCACCGTTAAATTTTTAACTACGTCAGCGAAAAGGATCAGAATGAACATTTTTTAACGAACTATGGGACCTTACTGAACTTTTTTAAAATGTAGGATGATTTTGAACCAAACCCATAAAAGTAGGACCAAATAACATATTAAACCTAATAATTATATTTCATTGTTTACTCTTGGCAAGACGCCGTTATTTTATACCCTCGTACGCGACTATGATTACGAAAATTTTGAAATGTAAGATCGGTTAACGAGGGCAGCGGCGTGGCGGCGGACGGCACTGTGTTGCGGCCTTTTCTCCGTCGAGAATTTGCTCAGGGAACTTTCTGGTCGACCTTTGAATTTTCTTCTGGATTTACTTTCACCTCTCAATTCCGCTTCTCTGCTAAGCACTCATTAGCTTTTCGAGTTTTCAAGCGATTAACCCTAAGCCCCTAAAACCCTAACTAGCAATAATGGATGCATCGCCCCCCGACAATGCCGTCGACTACTCACCTTCTTCAACCGTTATCGAATTCGACCGCCCCGTTCCCTTACTTCGGGGGCCATTACCGGCGGGTCCCTCCGTCGAGCCGTCGGATGGACCGTACGTGCTCGCTTTTAGGGATTCGCGCGCGTGGGCATCTTCGTTCCTCGCCTGTGAGCGCAAAATCGTTGAGCAGTGCGAGGAGGGGGCGAGGATCGGATGCGCTGTGAGCGCTTCCAGGAACTGTAAGCCTACGTGGTGGAAGGCTCTGGCGGGCCTCACACTTCACGATCTGAAGGAACGGGAGGAGTGCGAAGTGCGGGAGATGGCGGATTGTTTCGCCGTGGCTAAGGATAAATGTGCTGGCTTCGCCAGGGAGAAGTGTTTGGTTCCCTTTAGGGATGCGAGGATTAGGGTTGCGAAAGGGGTTTTGAGTTCCAAGGGTGTTGGGAAGTTGATTGGTTGGGGATCGTTGCCTGTGAGTGGGAGGAACATTTGGTTGATGAATCAAATGGGTCTGATTGGTGGTGATTTGGGAATGACGAATTGCAAGGCTAGCGAGTTGCTGGGATTTGATGATTATGTGCAATGCATTTTGGGTGAACAAGAACAAGGCACCGAAAACTAATTCTGTCCTCTGGTACGGGAGGAAGAGTTTTGAAACCCAGATACTTGTGTTTATACTTCTGGGCTCTGGACTAGACAGTTGGTCTGTCAGGTAGACTAAAGTAGTTCCTATGCAAAGTTTATTGGTTAAAGAGGTCAGTAGAGGACGAATTTTATTTATAGTTCCCTGGTTTCTTTTAGTGCTGTACTCCAATTAGAGTTGGAATATTTCATGTCGTATTTCATGGCTGGTTTATGTTGGCTTTAATACAAACCTTTAATACATGGATTACAGAGGTGAAATTTCTCTTGATTAGAGAACACTACGAAGAAAACCTGCACTACATCTAAGTTTTATCCTTCAAGAAATCTCTCCTTTGAACTGGGTGGACGTGTTGTGCATAGCTATGTTCGGTCTAGTATACGAGATACGATGGAATTTTGTATTCATACGTTTAGGCTGTCAGTCTCAAGGAAAATTGGAAATATAAGAATCTAGGGTCACCATACTTGGGTATTCTTTGTTGAATCTTATACTTTGATGTGAAAATTTTGTATGGACCATCATTGTTTGTATGCCTATATGCATTTTTTAAAAATAAAAAAATTTAGATAATTGAAGTGGATGGTTTTCAGAATGTGTATAGAAACTGTATTAACAGAAGATGATATCCACCATTTTTTGGCATTGGTATGTTATGCCTGCTTAAAAATGTCAGCTGTGTTGGTGGAGACTGGAGTGTTTTGATGCTGCACACAATATATATAACACAATATATATTAACGTAATGTTGATTGTGCATAACTTTAAATATTTGTTGTTTCAAAGAATAATTTTGAAAAGCCGGTGTCGTAGCAGTAACTTATTCCTTCTTTGTTTGGTGCAGAAGTTATAAAAAATGTCATCTCATAGAGCTTAACGAATCAAATATCCAGGTTTTGCTTGACTCTAACTTTTGAATTATGTTCTGATTGTCATTTTTATTTGTAAGTTACAACATTTATATTAGTAGGTTAGAAAGGGTTCATTCAGACTTGTGTAGTTGCATGGCATGATAACAGAAAAAATAACTGTAGTTACTGTAGTCTGATGTATTTGAACGTATCATAAGGTAAAATGATTTGAGGGGTTGTGCTGGAGTCTAGTTGAATTGAATCTGAAAATTATATCCATTAAGTATTATAGTCTGATGTTGTTTCTTTTTTTTTTTTGTTTGGCGTACTTTTTTGCCTTGTTCTACGGAAGCCAGACTTCCATGTGTTGCTTACTTTTCTAATATGTATTTATTTGCCTTCTATTGCATGGCTGGTTGGTTGCTAGTGTTCAAGGGTAATAAAGGTAATATTTACAATTTATTCAATGTGAGGTCTACTAAACGGACCAGGCAGATTAAAGGTTATAGTTCGAGTCTTCATATTTAGGTCATGTTTGATTGAGTTTGGAATCAAGTTTCTTTGTAAGTTTAGTACATGTTCTTCCTTTATTAGCTTTACTGGTGTCATTGGTTGAGAGTTCAGACATTATGAGAAGTGTGATACATTACATTTCAGATTTCTTAATTATTGATGCACCAGTACTTACTGTGGTTTTCCATTCTCCCTACATCTGTATGGTAATTTAATTCAGAAGTTAAACAAATTGTGTTTCCTTTTAGCCAATAAAGAATAGCTCAAGTAACAGAGGAGAAATGGGTTTGGGTTAGAAGTCATCGGTATATTCTTGAATGTAAACCAATGATGCTTCCTGTTATGGGAAGGGAGCTAGTGATAAGAACTTGGGCATTAGGGTGCCTAAGTCATAAATTGTGTAGTATAAGATGCTTGGTGGAGTATCTAAGTGTTTGGTTTTTCCCCTTAATATTTAGCTTTGGAGGGTGGGTTCCCCTAATGCTTGGGTACTTGTCATTTGGTGTCGGTGCTGATTGTTGATGTCTTGGAAATGGCTACCCATGAAGGGTTCTAACCAACGAGGGAGTTGAGTGAAGTGTTGTAGAGTGAAACCTGTAGAGGTTGACTCTTATGATGGTGCTAGGATAGAAACTTTGCATTATGGGATGCCCAAGGCCTACATTGAGTAGTGTGAAATGCTCAAACGAAACGAGTATTTAAGTGTTTGGTTCTCACTCCTTAATAGCTAGCTTTTTACACGATGGGTTCACTTGGATAGATGTCTTCTTTTACCTTGGATTTTATGGGCCAAACTTCTTTTGTCTGTCTGGCACGCTACTGTAGAAGGCAAGAATAAAGTTTAAAGATTTCGCAATAGTGAAGTGTTGTAGAGTGAAAGCTGTAGAGGTGTTTAACTTAGAGTGGTGCTGTGATCGGAACTCGGGTACCCACATTGAATATGAGATGCTTGATGTACTTAAGTGTTGGTTCTCCCTCTCAATAGTTAGGTTTTGAGTGTGAGTTCCCCAATTACTTGGGTACTTTTCAGCTGGTGATAGATGTCTCGAAGTCTTCTTTTAACCTGGAGTTTATGGGCCAAATTTCTTTTTCCTGTCTTTGCGTACTACTGTAGAAGGCAAGAATAAAGTTTAAAGGTTTAGCAATCACTTGCCAAACGTGAATGTTGGAAATTTGGATATGCTTAGGGGCTCTGGGACCTATTTCTATCGACTGTTCTCCATAAGCGCATCTCAACTCTCTTGTTGCAATTTTAAAATGGGGCATTTCAAATTGTTATTTTCCAATATCCTTTACATTATGGAGCCTTTGGTTTGTGAAGTATTTTATCATATTAGGGAATTCATATGTGAGAATGTTTTATTCACATTTTCGGTAGAACAAGATAGATTTGCTTGTAAAAATTTTCTGAGAATGATTTATTAAATTACACACGGACTATATTGGAATTTTCATATTGTAACTTATTCCTTCCCTTTATCTTAGCTCAAACAAGAGGACATACTAGAGTTCCCCTCCTTTATCCACTTAAGCATCCAAACAATAGAAAGTAACTCTTACCCCAAAAAACTTTCAAACAAAAATATCTTGATATTTTGTATATTTTTTTTTCCGAGTCATCAAATTAAGATTTTGTCAAGTTTTGCTTATTGATGATGATTGTTGAGATTATGTACAGTTGTTTGTTGAGGCAACCAAAGAGGCCATTAAACAAATTATTTTCGGATTTTCCTCTTGGATTGGTCCTTAAGATTGTAGTTTTAGCCTTAGATAAGAATTGCCTAAAGGTACCTGTTGCCATATCTGCGACGGTGAAATTACACCTCCCCGCTTTCCAATGAACAAATCCGGGGCCTCATAATAGGTTTTCCTTTTGTTTTCTCCCATTCTTCCTTCCCTTTCTTTCTTTTTCTCTGCTTACTCTTCATTTCTACGGATGTGCCTCGTCTCTTTTCTCTTCTTATTGTCAGTGAGGCTATTATTGTTCTTCTTATTGCTCTATTTTTTCAAAATTTCAGAATTCAGTTCTGTTTTTCTGAACGTTCCATACAGAGTTTCAGAACCATGTTCTTTTATTAAACCACCTACAACGTTGTACCTAATTCTTTTCACTCATAGGACAGTGTCAAGCACAAAAAATCAAATTATTTTGAGTTGAGATATCTTAGATTTCAGTCTATGATTTTTGTTTTTTTTAATATATATATATATATATATATATATATATTTTCAATTCTTTTAGATATATATTGTTATTTTTATCTGCTATGACTTCTATTGGGCATCCGCCATTGTCCCTGGGCGGTCTAATATCACTATTGATATAATAACGTAAGGTAAAGGTATAACTCAGTACACCTTGCTACCTTTATACTCTGTTTTTTGTGCTTTTTTTGAAATAGAGGGAAGAGTGGAAAAGGAAAAAAAACGAAAGAGAAAGAAAGTAAAAGGCTTCTCCTTTATCTCTTTCCCTTTATTTATTCGGTATCCAGATTTCTAAATCCGATAATTTTCTAAACTGGATTTTTAATATCCAGTGAGTTTTTTAAATAATCTGATTCATCCAAAACATAATAAATATACTTGGAAGATATTATGAAATAAAAAAGATAAAAGTGAACGGATCAATGCAATATGTTTTGCTTTCGGTAAACAATAAATATTCAATAACTACTGATTACCTAATTTTTTTATATATTTTTATTTAAGGGCACGAATGTTAACTTGTAAGGGTAGGGAGAAGGCTTTGAGGTGTCGGGAGAAGCCCTCAAGAAAGTATAATGAGTTTGTTTGGGTTTAGAAAGAAAAAGAGTGAAAGAAATGAATACAAAATTTGTAGTAGGTGTAAATGATGGGATACGAAAAAAAATTAAAATTGGTTGTGTAATGTAATTAGTTATGAAAATGTCGTTTGTTGTATAGTTGAGAAATTCAGCCCAGAAGTAACCATGTCTCCAATATGTGTTCAAATAATGCATTTATTTGTTTATTTGTTGTTTGCAAATTGAAACCGATACTCATAAAATTAAGAAATGTCATCTAGAATTCACATCCACTCCATTTTCCAACAAAAATTCCACAGTCTAACGCAACTCTAATAGAGAATAATAAAAAAATAAATAAAATGTGAAAACAAAATTCAATAAATAAAGAAGGGAATTTAGGTCATGAATTGTTGAATACATCGTAGAGAAGGGTTGCAGTTTGAAATTCATCGGAGGCCAAACATCCCATCGAATTTCCTTTCTCTGAACCGACATGTTTCACTATGCTGATGTATTATGTTGAGCCAACTAGTGTTGTGTTGTGCTCGCTGTTAAAGTCGTTTTAAAACACATTCGAGTGCAATTACAATTTTATTTAAAAGTCGTAAACCTTCAATAAATTTCATGATTCTGTGTAAAGGACGGGAAAAGCTGTAAAACACAACCATGCCACTTAGCATTCTATTCTTTTCATCACACTTACGAGGGGCAATTCTCCTTCAACCTCTCATATTTCCCCAGTTGCATTTCTGCGATAATTTGTTGAAACAATCAACAACTTTGGTACGGGGAATTGGTCGGTCCTACTGTCAAGGTAATAAATTGCAAATAAAAAACATTAAGGATCTTTGGTCGGAATATAATAGGATGAATTCTAGTTATAATCATTCGTTTGTATCTTAATGTTTATTATATGTTGTTAGAGTAATATATTTCTTATCCCGAATAGAGTTGGGTTAGAAGTCAATATATTTCTTATATTGATGAGAGTTAGGTTAGAAGGCAATTGGATGAAAGAATTATTTTTCTTTCTATTTTTATACCACTCACCTCCATTAGAAATACTATCACCGCATTTGTCACCGTTTGTTCTTGCAGTCAACACTAACCCTCTCATCACTACCCACATTATAACTACCATCATGAATTCACTATGTTTGTTGTCACCACGATCTTTACGTACACCATTTCTATTATTTTTATAGACAGGTTATTTTCATATATATCATTAGTCTTTTTTGAAGTATATTCTACATTAAATTAAAAAAATGATTTTTTTATTCAGTTATTTTAATTTTATCTTATGAGGCACGAATCATATACAAACTGCTCCTAAGCAAACATAAAAAATTCAATTTTAGATGATTTATTAGTAACTTAGTTCAATCCCGAAAGTTTGTTCCTTAGCTTCTGTCTTTTTTTTCCTTGCAAGTAAGTGTGGAAACCGAGTGAGGATATAATTTGGGCGTAATTTAGGGTGGATTGCAGATTACGGCCATCATTTACCACAACATTCCTTTCCAGTAGGATTGCTACCTATTTGCGCCGGAATGGGTAGCACGTTGTCTAAACAAGATGCGAAAAAAAGTCATGCACGTGATTGTGAAGTTTTTCTTTTGTAACTGTTACTTAGGAAATATTTACATTTGTGATGGCCGCCTTTTCCATTGTTGGAAGTAGTTGCCAATGGAAGAAGTTGCTTGGCATAAAAGCAAGCCTATGATGGGGGATGATTTGACTAATAGCTTTTAGAAAGTATATAATAGTTGATTAAGAATGACGTTGGAAGATGCTACGAAGTTGTATAGGGAAGAATTTGGTTGTTGATTGCGTTTTCAGATTCCACTATTTGTTCACTTCAGTATGATAAAATTCTAGATGTCATTTTCCAAGAAATTGCCTGGTAGTTTCCGCCTCCAGTCTGTGATTTAATATACAGGGGAAAAGTCCACACATTTTCGGTGGCCAAGTTACTAGGTATTTTCTATTTGTCAACAATCACCAATTACTATTTCTTAGTCATGCTCTCTTTAATATTCTTCTTTAAATAATCACTCTGCAATTACTTAAACTATATTCAAAATCATTAAAATACTTGAGATCTTTGTGTAAGGGTACTCTTTTTTCTGAAGCATGCATTAAAGTGTTGGAGTTATTAGTCAAGTCTTTTTCTTCCCATCTTTGGAAAGAAGGACAACATGTTCCTTGCTTTTAGTTAATAATGCATTACATAACTAGTACAAATACATTTTATTAAAACTCTCTGTTTTCTGGAGAAGATTTTCAGAGGATAATTCATTTTTCCAAAGAATTTCGAAAGAAATTAACATTATAGAAATTTATATCAATAATTTATTTAATCAACAATTCTAAATTTAACTTAAAAAGTAACCATTTAAAATTTTCACACTTTATCTTCTTTCTAATCCATGTTTATTCCATTCATATTTTTTTAGCTCACTTGGAACGAGATATCTTAAAATTTTATTCACTCAATTCTTTTTCTTTTACTTGTGTCAACAATGATTTATTTTAAATTAAAAGTAAATTGTGATTTTTTTATCGTTATGATCAAGGTTATTTTTTATATTAATCGTGCTTTTCTCGGTGACGTTAAACATGTTTTTTTTTTGTTGTTGTTAACATTACCGTGCATTATTTATAGTTGATCACATTTGTATTATTTCTTCTATCCCTTTTCGTTATGATTTTTTAATTTAATTGTTTTATTAACATTATTGAGATTATTTATTGGTCGATGTAGATTCAAGTTTTCAAAGCTGATCAATGTATCTTTGGATGGATGCCAACAAGATTTTTTCAATTGAGGTATGTAATAGTCTTTTTCTTTTGTTGATATATATATTACATTTGATGATAATTGAAGTACACTATCCAAATAATTTTTTTTAATGAATTTGAATTACATCATCCAAACAAAATATTAGAAAAATGAAATAATATGAAAAGAAGACTAATTAAATTTAATATATATGGATTTCTTAGAAATTATAAAATTCTATGTTCAAGATGAGATTAACATATTTTTAATCCCGATAATAAAGTATTTGGGAAGCTTTTGAATTGCTTTATTTTGGTTTCTTTAAGTTTGCTTCAAAAAATTAATGAAATATCAATTGAAATTGAAATATTTTGGATTTTCTTTTTCCAGAACCAAAATGTACTCTTTGACAGTTCAAAACTGACCTAACCTGAACTGAAATTAATTATTTTAATATTATTCTTTCACTCATTTATAAGGGACGTGTGAGATGAAAACAATCTAATGTGTCTAATGTGGTTATGCTTTACACAATAAGAAATTTATGGAACAATATAAAAGAGACTCGGTTATGTTTTGGATTTTACGCAATACTATGGTTAAGTAAAAGGTTTGTGAAACTTTTGAGAGATAGATTCTGGAGATTATTTCATATTTATGTCACAATCTATACAAATAACATATCTTTCTTTATCTTTTGTTGTAAAAACATAGAACCCCTTTATTTTAATTCCTCTATTTTGATAAAAAAAAAAAGAGGAAAGAAAGTTACCATTATCTATAAATATAAGGGTTTACTAATTGACAATCTCTATTAAAATAAAAACCAATTATTTTAATAATTTTAAAATTTAATTTAAAATAAAATAAATAAAAGTAATAATTTATCATCCAACTACTTTTTACTTTATTTTTTATTTTAAAAAACAATTATCTTTCACTTTTTATTTTAAAAAACAACTACTTTTTATTTTATTTTTTATTTTAAAAAACAACTACCTTATACAATAAAAAATAATAACACCTTTTATTTTTTTATTTTAAATTAAATTTTAAAATTATTAAAATATTCTTAAATTTAAGGTTAGTTTTTATTTTAATAGAAACTTTTTTATAATTGGTATACTTTACTAAAATGTACTAAAATCTTTTGCATAAATTAAAGAGTCTCATAGATAAATTGTCTAATAGTATACACATATTACATAGAACAAATATATCTAATTATAGTTATAGTGGTAGAATAAAAAGTTAAACTATTCGTCATGAAATAATATTAGATTATTATGTAGAATTAGATAAAGATAAATACATGTGAGAATAAATTATTATAAATAAAATAACAAATTGATACAAACCAAACGTGAAAAGTTGGTTATGTTTTTATATTCAAATAAATCGAATTGTATATAATCTTTTGATTTGGATTTTTTTTATATTAAAATTTAATTGAATTGTATATGTTTGGTTCCAGCTTGTTTTCAACCAAAAGTTGAAATATTGTTGAAAGTCCTAATTTTTAATAACTTGATTTTAATCTTTTTATTTAATTCAAGTGATTTTAGAGTGAAGCTCAATTAAACTTTGTAAATAACAAATTTTAATTGATAATAATTAGTCTTATTTTAAATTACAAATATCTGTATGCTCAAGCATTGTTTAGATGCATTTAAAGTGAAACATATTTAAATTGAATCATTAATTGCGGAAAAAAGAATACTAATTTAAATAGTGATGATTAATATTTTTACTTGTGTAATGCAAAAGAATTATCTGAATAATTAGGTAATTTAATTTTGTTCATGCTTTGGTACAAAATTCTAAAGTGATATGATATTTGATATATGTGTTCCATGATTTCATATAAAGTTTTATTAATTCAAAGTTAAAACCAATGTTCTGAAGCGTCGGATCTGAAGTTAATAAAAAATAAAAATCGAACAATTTAACATATATGGATTAATGTATTATACTGCATAGTACAACAGTGTCGTGGCTGAAACGGGCAATTGCAATTTTTTTATTATTTCAGAATATTAAGCAAGTCATAAAATAGATAAACTTGTGGGTGAGAAAAAGATAATCTAATTGATATATCACATATCAGATGTTAATTTATGTACTAGTAATGTATTTGTTCTCATTTAACCACATTTGTCAAGATATGATAATATCTTTAGTTTTTTAGTCATGAAGCGTGAAATTTCACTTTGAAATAATCTAATTCATAGTGAAAGACTAGACGTAGCATAAATCCGAAAACGACGGAACACATATATTTTATAGGAAAATGCTTTTTACGAAGAAATAAAGATGTAATTGAAATAACTGGTTTTTAATTAAAATAATGAGAATGAAAAATTTAGTAAAAAATTAAAATTATAATTGCCCATCGTAAATAGATTTATCCCCAATAAATAACGTGTTGTATAAAATATTGTATAAATGTCTATGCATGTTATTTTTTTTATCAACCAATTTTCAAAATAATTTAATTAAATACTTATAATTCAATAAATTAGTTTGGTGATGTTAAACTTTTTTCTATTTGACATATATATTCTTTATGAATGATAAATTTTTTAAAAAGTGTAACGTTGATGATTTATAATTAAAAATATTTTAACACGGTTATTTAAAAAAAAGAAAACACTGAAGTCGTAGTTGTCGAAGTTAAATTTCCGACATTGCCGCCGCCCAGCACCTGGGTTTCACACACCATTTAGGAAGTAATAGCATTTGGTCCATTGGGAGTGTGAAACCAGCCGCATATTTTGATGATCTTCATCCCCCACGTCCTCATCAATTCAACACTTCTTTTCTTGTCTAATAATATATAAGATTGATTGGATTTAAAGTTCTTTATATGATGTTTTAGAGTCTATCACACTGAAATTTGTATTTGTAAAATATATCATTTCACTCATATCAGATTGATATTGAATAGTGCTCTTAAGGCGGACTATCTAGCCTGACTCGTGTGGTCCATCACAGGTTGGTCACTTAGTGAGTCAATTCAACTAGGTTCATTTTTTTAGCAAATCAGAAAAATTTGAATCCGACTCGATCCACCACAGGTTGTTAGGTTAAACGAGTTGATTCACAGCTCACTTAATTGCATTCTTTTAAATAAAAGAATTACAAACTTTTTGTAATTCAAATCTAAATAAGTTTTACTCCAAAAAAGATGTTAAACTCAATATAATTCAAAATAATAAAAAAAAAGTATAAAAAATAAGTGGGTTGGTGAGTTATGTTAAAAATTGACTTGTATAAAAAAAATATTTTTTAAACTCAATCGAGTGAGATTGTTTGGTGAATTGTATCCCATTTTATTGAACCATCTATTAATGTTTAATCTAATAAGATTTGTATTTATTAACTATATCATTTAATTCTTTATTTTTTTGGTCCTTATTGAGTAACTTATTAATGTTTAATCTCATATAATGTGAGAAGATATATTAAAAGTTTAACATGGACTAAAAATAAAACTAATTTAAAATATATATGTGTATGTGAATTTTATTTTATAAACTGATTTTATAGAATTAAGATAAATTTAAAGTCAGTTTTTAATTGTTTTTTTCATAAGTATTTTTTTTGTTTGAATTTTTGTAAGTGACGACCTCTCTTCTCTCTTCTTGGATGTTTGCAAATCTTAATTGTTTGATTGTTATTCATGAATTTGAAGTGTGGTATGCTATCTAGTTTACATTTCCAAGACTGAATAATCATACATATTTGACTATAAAATAGTACGCCATACCCTTGAAGCAAACGCAAAAACAAAATAGAAACATTTTCTAAGATCTGAACAGAATGTTCAATTTTTTATTTTCTTAGTGATTTAGGAAGAAAAATATAATGCCAAAAATTAGTCTGCAATTTTGTAGTTGTGGTCACGCAAAATCCATGCCCGGCCAGGACGGCATGGTTTTACCCGGAGTTTTTTAGAAACATAAAACGAAAAAAGACAATTCTATCATCGTACATCACATTCTCTCAGACCTAGTCAACAACCACTTGTTGCACGGTACTTCTTTAATTCAATTTCTTTTACTTTCTTCAACTTGGTTGGTAGCTTTAATTAGGCCATTAACTTCCACGCGGAGCTTCTTCTACCTCCACTCAAATAATACTGCATATTTCTATTTCTCTTCTACTTCATCCTTTTTTATCAAACTACAGTATTTCTGGATCCTTCAACTATTTAAGAGTTTTTTTTAACAGGTTTTCTTGAAAAATAAGACAACTATAAAACAACCATTTCATTAGTGTATTATAATAATATAAATTAATAATCAATGACTACATGATGTTACTATCTGGTTATATATTTAATATGTTTAAATGATTTATACAACAACTGTAGTAAGTGTTCCCACTATTCTGGGATCTGAATTGAATAGCCATAGAGATTATGGTTACCCACTACTACTCGTCTCTATGTCGGCTTCCAGAAAATGTATAAAATTATCATAACAAAAGTCTTTTACACCCTTAACTAAAAATGTAAATTTTTAGTTCCATTGAGTTTAATGCATATGCAACAGTTTCACACCCTTAACTAATAATAAGCAAGAGTCATATGATTTTTAAAATAACATAAATTTTTTTATTGTACTGTTTTCTTTTATACAAAACCATAAGAGTGGTCTTTAAATATGAATTGGTATTTCTTAGCAAAGTAATTACTGTATTCTCAGAAATCACTTTCACTTATGCGGCAAGCATGTTGTATTTACGGAGCGTGTCCTTTAAAAGTTTGACTAAATTGGACTATAAAAAAAAGACAGTTGTTTGTTTTGCAACTTTGCCTCTATGTAGGAAGCTACTCGGAAATTGCCTCTATCTACCCTCTTGCACGTAATATTAGCATAATGTCTTATATATAGGAGATAGCCAGCATTGAGTTTTCAGAATGAAGTTCTTTCCTAGTATCTTTTTGGATTAAGTAATTATTGAACTTCTGCTGTTCTCTCAAAATCCACCATGAGTACCCAAAGTCTTAAATATGATGGCACCTCATTCCTCATTGACATAACCTCCACTGTTAATTACACCATCAACATAGCCAAAAAGAGATGGCGTTTTGCTTACACAGCAATTTATTCTAGGCGAGTCATGCTTGCCTTGGCCAAAGAAGTCATATCTAAGAGAAATACCAAAACCAGTCATTACTCTAACCTCTTCCAAACCCAATCTTCAAATTGCAGCAGTACTCTGGATATCATTGAGTCCCTGATTCCGCAACATGGGACCAATCATCATCCTTTGCTTCCTGATGTTGACAAGGTCAGGATTACCAGTATGGTCAAGGACAAAAACTTGTCATCCTTTACAGAGTTTGGAGGAGTTGAAGGTGTTGCAAACATTCTTGGAACCATTCCAGAAAAGGGAATCACTGGCAGCCATGAAGATGTTGCCAAACGTATTCAAGTATTCGGTTCCAACACTTACCAGAGGCCACCGCCTAAGTTTTTCCTGAGCTTTGTAGTGGAAGCTTTCAATGACACTACTATTCTGATTCTTCTTGTTTGCGCCGGTCTTTCCCTTGGTTTTGGCATAAAAGAACATGGTCCGGGGGAAGGCTGGTATGAAGGAGGGAGTATATTTGTAGCAGTGTTTCTGGTGGTGGTTGTTACCGCACTCAGTAACATCAGACAAGAGAGACAGTTTGACAAATTGTCAAAGATAAGCAACGACATCAAAGTAGAAGTAGTGAGAAATGGAAGGCCACAGCAGATATCCATCTTTGATGTTGTAGTGGGAGATATTGCATCCCTTAAGATTGGTGATCAGATTCCAGCAGATGGATTGTTCTTGAGTGGCCATTCTTTGCTAGTGGATGAATCCAGTATGACAGGAGAGAGCGATCATGTAGAAATTGAGTCTTCAAGAAGCCCCTTCTTGTTGTCTGGTGCAAAAGTGGTCGATGGATATGCTCAGATGCTAGTGACATCTGTGGGAACCAACACAGCATGGGGTGAAATGATGAGCTCGATATCGCGTGACACCAACGAAAGGACACCATTACAGGCTCGCCTTGACAAGTTAACCTCTTCTATTGGAAAGGTAGGCCTCACAGTCGCTTTTCTTGTTCTTGTAGTCTTGTTAATTCGTTATTTCACTGGAAACACACAAGATAAAAATGGGAACACAGAGTTCCAGGGGAGTAAAACTGATGTAAACGACATTTTCAATGCGGTTGTGAGGATTGTCGCTGCTGCAGTGACGATTGTGGTGGTGGCAATCCCAGAGGGTCTGCCATTGGCCGTCACTCTCACTCTTGCTTACTCCATGAAAAGAATGATGGCAGACCATGCAATGGTGAGGAAACTTTCTGCTTGCGAAACAATGGGATCGGCTACAGTTATTTGCACGGATAAAACTGGTACCTTAACCTTGAATCAAATGAGAGTCACCAAGTTTTGGCTTGGCCAGCAAAATGTCGCGGAAAAATTTTCCAATGCAATGGCCCCTAAAGTTCTTGAATTATTCCAACAAGGAGTTGGCCTCAACACAACTGGAAGTATCTATAAATCTTCATCAATATCTGAACCCGAAATTTCTGGCAGCCCAACAGAGAAAGCTATACTCTTGTGGGCCGTGTCAGATTTAGGCATGGACATGGATGAACTGAANCGCACACACGAAGTTCTCCATGTTGAAANGTTTAACTCTGAAAAGAAACGAAGTGGCGTNGCAATAAGGAAGGAGACTAACAACACAGTTCACGTTCACTGGAAAGGTGCTGCAGAGATTATACTTGCAATGTGTTCAAATTATATTGACAATAACGGCATAGAGAAGTCCCTTGATGAAGAACGGAGTAAACTTGAAAACATAATTGAAGGCATGGCTGCTAGCAGCCTTAGATGTATTGCTTTTGCTCACATGCAGATTTCAGAAGATATTGATTATAACGATAAGGAGAACGCACACCAAATCCTTAGAAAAGATGGCTTGACCTTGCTAGGTATTGTTGGCCTCAAGGATCCATGCCGACCCGACGTCAAGAAGGCTGTGGAAACCTGTAAACATGCAGGAGTTAGTATCAAGATGATCACAGGTGATAACATATTCACTGCAAGAGCAATAGCAACAGAATGCGGAATACTAGACTTTGATGGGCATGTGAGCGCGGGAGAAGTGGTGGAGGGTGTGGAATTCAGGAATTATTCTGAAGAAGAGAGAATGGAGAGAGTAGAGAAGATCCGCGTGATGGCAAGATCATCCCCTTTGGACAAACATTTGATGGTGCAGTGCTTGAAAAAGAAAGGTCACGTTGTTGCAGTCACGGGAGATGGCACAAATGACGCACCTGCTTTGAAAGAAGCTGACATTGGACTTTCTATGGGGATCCAAGGAACTGAAGTTGCCAAGGAGAGTTCAGACATTGTGATCTTAGATGACAACTTCAGTTCTGTTGCCACTGTTTTAAGGTGGGGAAGATGTGTTTACAACAACATCCAAAAATTCATCCAGTTTCAACTAACAGTGAATGTTGCAGCTCTAGTGATAAATTTTATCGCAGCAGTTTCTTCGGGAGATGTTCCCCTGACAACAGTTCAACTTTTATGGGTAAATCTGATAATGGATACGCTAGGAGCATTGGCACTGGCAACAGAAAGACCTACAAAGGAGTTAATGGAGAAAAAGCCAGTGGGTAGGACTGAGCCTCTTATTACTAGTATTATGTGGAGAAACCTTTTAGCTCAAGCTTTATATCAAATTTCTGTTCTCTTGGTTTTACAATTCAACGGAAAGTCAATCTTCAATGTTAGAGAGGAGGTAAAGGATACTCTAATTTTTAATACTTTTGTTCTCTGCCAAGTATTCAACGAGTTCAACTCAAGAAGTATGGAGAAACTTAATGTATTCCGAGGGCTTCACAGAAACCATTTGTTTCTTGGAATTGTGGGAATTACAATTGTTCTTCAAGTTGTGATGGTGGAACTTTTAAGGAAGTTTGCTGATACAGAGAGACTAACATGGGAACAATGGGGAATTTGTATTGGAATTGCAGCTGTGTCATGGCCAATTGCTTGGATTACAAAGCTCATACCAGTTTCAGATAAACCTTTCTTCAGCCACGTTAAGTGGGTAAATTTATCGGTCTTGAAGATTAAGCATTATTTATAATTTTACCTCGTCACTTGCTTTAGGAACCAAAAATTCCAAGCATCTTCAACACTGGAATATGAGATATTCGTGTATACCATGTATGGAAATTCAAGACCCTTTATGGTTAAAACATACAGGATCTTGAATTTCTATGTATCTTATACCTAAATATCACATATTTAATAGTGTGCAAGATGCTTGGAATTTTATGGAATCTTACCTCGCATCTTCTTCATTCAGTCTAGAAATTATTAAACGGTGAATTGGGGTGGGTGGAATTAGGATATAGATGATATATTAAAGTTCACACTCTCTCTGTTGTACCAAAAAAGTATATAAAAAATATTTGGGTTGTGGGAACTTAAAATTGATATCACACTATTTAATTTGTCCCTTAGGTTGTTAATGATATGTTATATTATGATTGTTGGTTAAATTGACTTTGGTATGTTGAGTTTCATGCTAAACTAAAATTCCTGGCGAACAAGAGAATGAAGAAAGAAGAAAAGGGATTTGTTATGGGGCACTATTGAAGGCCTCCTCTAAAGTTCATATCAGATTTCATGTGCTTAATAAATATGTATGTTTGGCATTGTCTTCAAATATTGTTGCTAAACAAGATATACCAATTTTTTAACTGTTATTTTATTATATAATCTTGGATTGGATATTGCTCTGCATCTATAGCAAGATTTTTACTGCTTAGATACCTTATTTTCTATTCAAATACATAGTTTGATTGTTAATTACCTTTTCTTTTCTTTTTGTATTTTTATGTTATTTCCATTTCATAGAGTACTAAGTCATTTTCAGTGCTGGAAAAAAATAGTTTGTTGTTTCGTTCATAAATCTATTTCCATTATAATAATCTATTGTTGGAAAAGATGTAGACATGTATCAATCTTTGTTTATTATATTTTTCATCTGTTCATTTCCTTTCTAATAAACGTAGTTTAATTTTGTATTTCTGTTTAGTCGGAGATGTATCATACAAAGAGCCAAAATAAATTGAGTGTCACCATAATTTTAATAGGTTCATCTAATATCCATTTTAAAGCTGTAGTAACAATTAAAAAATGGCTAATTTTCGGACAGTATAGAACCAAATGGCAAAATTAGTGGTCTTTTAAGTTTGAGTAAAGTTTTTTTTTAGGCACCAGTAAATTTCATTGTATCTCCTTTCTTCATTCTTTGTGATAGTTTAGCTACTTTCTTAATTTTTATTTTTATTTTATCTCTCAGACACTCTAATTTTAATACCATTACATCCATCATTTAAAACAAAGCTTAACTTGAATTTAGTGTTATTCATGATTATATTATCAAATCAACATTATACACAATTATCTGTACAAATGTATGAAAAAAATCATCAATTCCGTGGATTGATCTAAGTTGATATTTGGGTTTCATCAGCATCGCGGTGAATGAGACTTTTTCTAATCTTTATTCCTTTACAGCAAGCATAAAAGGCTTTTTCCATTCTCTCCCCAGTGAAACATTTTAAAGGAAATCTACTTTTATAGAGTTACACAGTTACTGAAATTTTTATTTTTTATTAAAATTAATATCATCAATTATTTTGTTAATAAAATAACAAACAAATAAGCTAACAGAAACAAAAATAACAAATCGTGATTTTGCGAATTGTTATGTGTGAGTGAAAGAAAGAGTGTGAGAAATGTGGGTTACGATTAAGTGAGTATATCTGATTTTTTTTTTAATTTTTTTTTAATTTTTTTTCTTTTAAATTAAAAATAAAAAATATAAAAATACCTTTTTGTTTAAGGTATGTTTTTTTATGAATGAGAATTTTTTTTGTTTACTGAAACTTGATACACGTTGCTAAATATACCAACTGAAAAAATACTTACATAAATTAGTAAATCCATATATATACATACATATCCATATATATACATACATATCCATATATATATATATATATATATATATATATATATATATATATATATATATATATTTCACACATGTAATATATAAAAATATAAATTGAAAAAAAAATATTGCTTATAAAACCACAAAATAAAAATAAAAATGTAAGTATTTAAATTTTATTTTATTTTCTTATAATTTGGTATGTATCTTTACTTATTTCCTATTTCTTTTATATAATTATATACAATTTAAGTGTTTATAAAGTTTCATTACATTTTTCAAGAACTATTTCTATAAAAAGTGCTTATAAATTAAAATTTTAACATTACTTATACTTTTGATAAATGATAAAAAAAAAAAGAGAAATAAAAAAATGATATTTTGAATAAAATAAAATTCTATAATTTTTTTATTATAATTTTATTTCATTTAATTTTACTATTTGTATTTCACAATTTATATTATGAAAAAAAATTATATTTAAAAGAATATGCAACCAC
Source organism: Vigna radiata var. radiata (assembly GCF_000741045.1). NCBI lineage: Eukaryota > Viridiplantae > Streptophyta > Magnoliopsida > Fabales > Fabaceae > Vigna > Vigna radiata. Next base: position 1,592,581 of record NC_028353.1, on the reverse strand, counting down.
TTTGTGGTAGGTTTTTAAGTTAGATTATGTAGTCATGATTTTTACAAAACAATTATAAGTACACTTTTTGACATATTTTATGACATACATTAATATAGAAAAGAAATTTAACATAGGTTATTTTTAGGGTTTACTTCAATTCTACAACTTAAGCATATCAAAGAGAGATAAAAAAAGGGAAACTTTAAACTTATGTTCTTAACATAAATATATTTTTTAAAGATAGACTTCGATTTGGAAGAACTGAAGCCTATATGTGACACAAAATAATTTAAATTATTGTACATACAAAATTGAGAGAATAATAAAATGCACAATGAACAATGTCTGAACAATGGAAGGAGAAGGTATGGACAATGAACCAAGGTGTCAACAATTAATGAAGTAAGGCATGATCTTGACAAACCTGTGACAAAGACCAAAATGCATTATTATGTCTCCTTATTGCAAATAAACATTAAACATACCAAAACAAATGCGAGAAAGAGGAAAAAGAACCTCCAAGCAACAAGGAATGATTCGTGGTGACCAAGAATGAAACTGGAAAGAGGGAAGAACAAAATGCTTCATGAAGAGAAGAGACAAGACAAGATGTTTTGCGACGACCAACAATGGTAATAGAGAAGGGCTTCACGTGGAGAGGAGAGCAACAATGACCTATTCAGTTGCAATGGAGAAGGAAGAGTGAGTTTTCATAGTTTCGATGGAGAAAGTTCTACAATAACATAATGTTGTCACAAGAAAGTAACTTTTCTAAAAATTTAACTATAAACACAAGCTTTGATTCTTTGTATAATCAAAACCTATACTAGTATAGGCTATAGGTTTAGAGTATTTTAGAACTAAAGTTATAGTTGTGCAAATAATTTAAAAAATATCACTATATTTTAAAAGACTTTATTTTTTTTAAATTTTTTTTGAAACTTATTAAGCTATTTCAAATATATTTTCTATATATGTGATATCTCTATTTTCGAAATAGTCAAACAATTACATTTCGACCAAAGAATAGTATAATATGAAGTTATTTTATAATTAATTAATAAATACATTTTATGATTAATTAGTAATTATTTTGAAAAGAATAATACACATTATTTTTTATGTATATTAAAAAATAAAATATTCATAACTTTTTTAAAAAGTTAAATATGTTTTTAGTCTTTTAACTTTCATACAAAATTATATTTGTGTTTGTTTGAAACTTTGGATATTTTTGTTTTTAAAATTTATTAATGAATTAATGTAATACTCATCACAAAATAATTCTTATTTAAATGTATTAAAGAATTTATATATTCACTAGCTTAATCGAATTTATTTTTTTGTTGAAAGAGTTTGTGAATATAAGTTTATCTAACAATACTGAACCATTCATATTCTATTAGACTAATATAAAAGACTACCAAATCGTTTGTCAAAACATGTAAAAAAGGACAAGATACCAACAAAGCAAACGATAAGAACTATGAACTTTTTAACAAGTTGTCAAAACTTTATCAAATTTTCCATGTAATTGATAAGATTTTTACTAAATGCACTCATGTATTGAAATCTATGAAGAACAAACATGTTTTGTTCAATAAGATTAATATACTTAGAATGATATCAACAAAAATACATCAAAGCTCAAAAGTCAAATATCTTATTAAAATGTTCTAAAATGATATTTTTTTTTAAACAAAAAGAATTTATAAATGTGAATATAGTTGAGATACATCAACCATATACAAGGAAAAAATAGTATACAAAAGTAGTTGAAAAGAATCCACATACTACAAAAGATAGAGATGATATTTCATCCAAAATATCCCAACAAAAAAACATTTTCAGCAAACCACATTATCTTTGTCTCTTCAATTGCTCTCTATTGGTCCTTCTTATCTTCTCATTTTCTTGAGTGTTCTTCAAAATTAAAAGACCAACAACAACAAATACTCTTTCACTATGAATTTATATATATAAGAACTAGACTAAAGTGATTTAAAATTTTGTTCATAATACGCTTACGATATCATCGTCTTTAACAATGTAATTGAACTTTAGAAATTAAGAAGTGGAAAAAAGCATGTGATTATATATGAAATGTTATAAAAAAAAATAGTAGAGTGATTTCTAACAAAAATAGTTTATATTACTTCTGTCTAAGGTTACAACAGTAAACTGGCAATCAAATCCTTTACTTTTATATGTTAATGCATCTCATTGACAAAACTATTCAATTAATATATGTAATTAATTTATACTTGGATTCAAGATTTAATTTCTCAAAAGCTCCAACGGTAAGTAAACGCGTGAGATCTTGTCACTCAAAACCCTAACACTCATATATTATATTATGCGCTCAAGATTCTCCATCACATATAATTAGACACACAAAAAATGTTATTAAAAAAAAAAACAGGAAGGCAAATTCAAATTTGGAGAGTTTAAATAGCAATAAATTAACATTGTACAAGTAGATTTGAATAAATCGGAATGCAGAAACAGGTTTTCTTTTTCTTATTATCAGGGAATACTCAACATGACTATAAAAACTTAATATCACTACACTTTCTTTTTTCTTTTTTTTACAACACCATACACGGGTGAAGCTTTTACATGATCTGATATTTTCTTTTGTAAATCATAAAAATGTTTAATTTATGTAGATTAGTTTCAACACTTATTAATTCATATTATTTTGTTTTTGTTTTGAAACATATTTACATCTTTAAAAAATGAGATTAAGAAGAATTTAAATATATATTTTTTCTTAACCTTTTAAAACATTTTTTTGAAAATAAAATCATGAAAGAATTGTAATAAAGATAATGATACTTTACAACATTTTTTTAATAACATTTTAACCTCATCTACATGCTATTATGTGATTGATCCAAAATTATTTCACAATAAATAAATCATAAACATTAACATAGATCAATCATAGAATGACACATGATAAAATATTGTAAAAAATGTTGTCAAAATATCATTATTATTGTAATAAACAGAGACAATAAGGTGAGAGGAGAAGGAGGATATGAATGAATAGAGTGAGAATAATAGTAAGGGTTTTGTATTGATTTAAAATTGATAGTTGAGGAACCCGAAAAGGCAATGATATTAATAATAAATGAATGAATGGTTGTCCTTAAGAAAATAAAATAATATAATGTTGTTATCATAAGTAGGACAGATGGCCGTGGTCCAAAGTAGAAGAATTTGAAATATTATCATGTTCCACCCATCCATCAAAGTCTTTGAGTAGTTCTAAGTCATCTTCTCTTAGAGTTTACATCAACCAAAGTTAAAGTGACAACCACTCAGTTTATAGGGGGACCATGTCAATGGCTTCCTACAAATCAAACACAAAAGAAATGTAGTATCTCAACATAACACAGAGCCATGTTGGAAAGAGGAAAAAGAAAAACCAAACAAATAAAAAAAAATTCATGTGAGTACTTTTTCTCTCACACCCATTCTTAAGATTCATTTTCACTTACATTGTTAAACAAGTGTTCATTGTTATAACAAGGCATTGTTTGTTCAAGTTTTATTTTGACTCAAAAGACATTTTAATTGGAGAAGGGAAAAACTTTTCTTTGCCAGAAAACAGCGTTTGGGGAGAAAATAATCACTTCTTGGTCGCGATCAAAATTTAAAAATAGGCATTGGGAGTCATGTCTAATCTCCCAAACAAACGGGGTGGAACAACTTTTAACAAAGGGAGAAGGTATGAACCTGATTGGGAAACCAAACATGTTAAGATGTATTGATTTTGATAAAGTTTGTTGTGATTTGGACATCCTGTATTGTTCATTTTTGGTTCCATTTCTTTCCTAGGTCAGGTCCAGAGGGACTGGAAAACACAACTTTTTCTCAACGGGGTTTTCCTTTTCTTCTTTTTCAAATTTCCTTTCACACCATTTTATGTAATAAAATAGCAAAGTATAATTTTTTTTTATTAATCTAAAATAGTTTTACATAAGTCAAGTTGCATGGAGGGTGTAATTTGACGGAGCTTACTACTTAGCTTCAGCCATGAATCAAGCTTTTTAATCTCAAACCTATCATCGTGTTCATGAATTCCTTGCACGTTCTACCTACTACCATCAAAATTACTGCAATACATTTCAAACCTTTTTTTCTTTTGCTTTTGGATAAACAAAAGATTTTGTTTGTAGAAAGTATGCTGACTGATTGAACAAGGTGTGCCTGGACAAATATGACAAGAAATGCAAGAATAAGACAAAAAGTTATAGGCCACCCATTCTCATCAATCCTAAATCTTCACGTGACTCGAGTTTACCACCTTAACTCTGGAAAATTCACATTATTCCATCATGCCCTAGAAAAAAATACCTTGTGAGCACCACCGTGCCGTCATGTTGTAAAACCCCACCACCGCCACCGTCGCCCTAATATCTTCCCGAGTCATCGTATTTTACTGAAAACAGCTTCCCCAGTTATCCTATAGGCTTAACTCATCACCCAAGAACATTCGTAAATATAGATCCAAATTCTTTTGTTTTCGTCTTGCTAAAACTTTAACAACATTTGGAAAATCTTCTTTTTTGTCTCAAAAGGGACGATGTTTATGATATAATGCTTCCATTCAATAAGTACTCTCATATATATAAATATATATATATATATATATATATATCATTTGCTTATTAAGACGTTCTTCTGGAATGTGTATTATCCAATTTGAGATATTAAAAAATGACGATTTCCGATCAAAAGAGGATGATATAAAAGTACTACATTAGAAATGAATAAAAAAATTTCTAATTCAAAACTGCTCTGATTCAGACCAATGTCACAAAAATGACCAAAATAATACATGACAGACTCAAGTACTTCCTTTGATACTTCTATAGTTTATATCGTGTATGCAAATTTCACAGCACAAAACCGTGAAAGACAAAAACAGAAGAGGTAAAATAGCATACACACAAAACATACATTCATACTTTTCGTTGCGCCAACAGTAGGGTATACTCTAGTCCCCTACTTATCTCTTTCGCAATGTCTTCAAGATACGGCTTCTTTTAGAGTCTGAATTAACGGCTCAACGCAAGAATTAACTTTAATCCAGATTTGAAACACTTGGTTTTACATAGACATAGGTAGCAGATTAAGATAACAAATGTAGAATCCCACCTTATTAAAACAAATTGAGCATAACAAATGTAGTAACCAGAATCCTCATAACCTGCTTTAAAAAATTGTAGTTAACATCAGTCAAATAAGCAGCTAAACAATGCTTGGATGTAAATACAGAATCAAACCTGAGAAAAAGAGTGTTCATCTGGATCAACATCACTGCTTCGGGACTGAAGCGCATCTTAGAGAGAATATTTCAACATTTTATGCAGTTAAATGAATAAGAACTTAAACCAACAAAGCATTACGGATACAACAAGATACACGTCTTATATATATATATGCTGCGCATAAACTATGAATCTACGGCACCACATAGCACTCATAGAGACAAACTTTAAGATCAAAGTAACCAGTAACTAGGGTTTTGAAATTGAAGCCATTGTAAAGAAATTCCCAATCAATAAAATGGAGACTTAAATGACACAAGCAATAGCGATCCTTGGGTTCTAGGAACCCTAATTAAGTAAAGATAAGGAGCAATCTGCGGCCTTGAAATTAAAAGTTAGGTCCACAGGACACAGTGAAACAGTTGCGTGAAAGAAGTAATAGCAAGAGGAGAAAAAAAAGAAAAAGACAAAGCAAGAAAAAGGGAAAATTTAATAACGCACGCCTGCCAGAACAGAAACTCAGAAAAAGGAATATACGATGCTAACAGTGATTTTCTCATGGTGAGTCTGTCTATCTACAAACTCACCTTTTGCTTTTAATCCTTGTGTGTCTTTCAGACGTTGAAGAATCTACTGGGTCCCCAAACAGGAAGGAGTGAGGCTGTCACAGCATGACCTAGTCAGGGTTAGCACTCGTCTGCTCTCTAACCAAAGCTAGATCATGCTGGCAGCTTCACTTTTTCCTTTGCGAACTTCAAATCCCAACTGTTGTGTATGTAACGGCTCAACTCCACTCTCTGCGGGTGCATATGTAAGGAAGGCTTAAAAGAAGAAAAGAAACATCACAACACTCTTCTGGAACCACAAAAAGATATATAGACAAGCACCTAAAAGGAGCGATCACACACTTGCACATAGAAAAGCAAGTGGACACAACAAAAATGGACAAGTGTTTAGATGAATGAGAAGAAGTTAACTTGAAGCACAACCTATAACTCGATGACAAAATATATAGGGTAGGAGGGAAGAGGAAGAAAAGGGTTGGGAAACCTAGATTTAGATAGAAAGAAAAGGGAAGAAGGTGCATGGTATGTGGATACCATTTAAACACTTGTAAGCAGGAAGGAGGATTGAAAGTAGGGGCTTGAGGGTGAAGAGAGAAAGGAAAACAAGGGTAGAATATATAGAGTGAGTGAGTGAGTGAGTGAGTGAGTGAGTGAGTGAGTGAGTGAGTGAGAGAGAGATAGAAAATGAAAAGAGAAGAGGGTTAATAAATATCATAAAGACATATCCCACCTTGTGTAACAGTGAATTAAAGGAAGCTTCATACATGCACAGTAGAGTCAAGGAAGAGGGAATTCAAAGGCACACAGCTAAGAAGGCTAAAAAGGAAGAAGGAGCAGACGCATGATGATTGATGAGGAGTTGTCTTAGCTAGCTATATAGGGTCAGAGATGAGAGAGTAGCTACCTAGGCCAATGGCAGGGGATCCTTTCTCTACTTTCACCCTTTCAATTTATGTATCCATGTGATATAACACATAACACCAACATAAAAAAAAAACTATTATAAGATATTACTTATATACTTAAAATAATCATTATTTATTGATAAGAAATGGATTTGAGAAAATGTAACATTGATAAATAAAAAAGGGTTGAAGATGTAGAGAGTGTGTGGTGAAGAGAAGAGAAAGAGAGAAGGAGAGTGAGAGAGAGAGAGAGAGAAGAGGAAGAGCAAGAGGGACAAAAAGTGACAGGGCCTACAATTATTGGGTTTGGGAGCAAAAGAAAAAGAAGGAGGGCTTCTTTACAATTTCCATGCGTATGTTTATATTTCTTTTCTCTCTCTTTCTCTGAGTGGTGTGTTCATTGCATTGCACAATCCTCACTTGTCAATTCAATGTTACTTCCCAGTTCCCAGCCATCGAGAAAAAAACACCAACACACACAACAAACGCACTTTCTTTTCCTTTCTCTTTTCCTTTTCTACCCTCCCACGGGTCAACCACCCTTCCTTTTTCTTCCTTTCTTTATAAATCTCATAACACACTACCATCATCAATGTAAATAAATTATACATCAAACTTAAAAAGGATATTTCACATAACAAAATGGTTATGACAATTATACAGAAACGGGGTATATAAAAAACAGATATGAAAAAGTAGTATTGTCTGTATTACATATAATATTTGAAGAGGAGAAAAGATGCATTGATGTAACAAGATATGGATGGTTGAATATTTATCGGTAATTGGTTAGAGTGTATTCCTCTGATGATTCTGAGTGAGGCTTTGCATGCGTTGTAAAAGGTTAGTGATTTTTTGTGACAGCTAAGTTCTGTAGTGTCTGATTCAGGCTAAGTTGTTAGTGTAGCCTGCCTCCTAGCCCTGTAACATATGGACAATCCAATTAATTTTAGGACATCTTTTCTTTTTAATACTCATTTTATCAACTTTCAATAAATTATTAACTTATAATATCTCACACATCATCACGGGCTATATAATAATTTTTTTTTTTTTTAATTTCTCCTTACAGAAAGATTCCAACCATCTTTAATCCCACAAGCACGTTTCCAGTAATAAAGCAGAAGCACGTTGCATCGATCGTCTCAGTAATAATGACTAATCTAATTCTCAGAAGAGCCACAAAATTTTAATAATACCTTGTCACTTAAAACAAAATAGAACTTAATTTGTGTGCCCTGTGGTTTTCTTAATTATTGAAATTAGATAGGTTTTATTTACTAAACTTTATGAAATGCAAGTGTAGTTTATACAAAAAAATTAAATTATATGAAGTTAACTTAATTAGAGTATTATAGAAAAAGTGTATGTAAATTTATTAAAAAATAAACTATCCTATTTGACAAAGTATGGGAAATGTAGATAACTTGATAATAACATTACGATGTCAATTGTACATTATAAAAGAGTTACAAGATAATTGAAAAGAATGAAAAAAAAATATTCAGAGTTCTATGGTGAGTCATTATATATAAACCTATACTCGGTTGTAAGCAAATGATTTGCTGAAGAGACGTCGAATGTACATCACTTGTAATAAGCTGGTTGCAGCGAACAAAATATACTCCAAGATTGTGTAGAAAACCACACGTTTTCTGGTGCTTTCATTTGCTGCAATTACAAAATTAATGCAGCAAATTAGTCGAATAAATTAGAATCACCATGAAATTATAATAATCGAGATTAACTTACTGTGTCGATGTCTAGTATCACGTGCTTTCAAGTACTTCTGCTCTATTATAATAGACTCCAGTGCTTCTCGCAACTCAGCAATCTTCACATTAATGGGATCCAAATGTTCTGAACCCAAAACCAAAACTCAGTAAACAAATTGAATCACAAATATACATAATATCCATGCATGCTAATAGTAAAATGCTTGTTCATATTTGAATCATTTGAACCTTCTTATTACAACATGACATGAAACTTGCTGGTACTACTGACCATCTTTGGCTAAGTCGTGTTCATTTGGGATGTGACCAACGTGAATGTAGAAAGACACTGTTTCTGGCGTTGAAGCAGGGTTTTGAAAGCAAAACTTATATATTCCATGTATTGCGGCTTTGAATTGAAATTTGTCCCCTGATGTTCCCTTCATAGAGTACACCAAACTCCCTGTCGGAGATGTAACCTGCATATTATGATACATTTTGAGAGAAACCACAACAAATATGCATCAGCGTATACACGTCTTCAAGAGACATGATTTAAGAAATGGATTCAGAGTGTGGGTAGCTTACACTGAAATCGATTCCTGGATGGTCTGAGCTCCAAAATATATCGTAGTCAATGACTACGAAATTCCCAGAAACAGTGTCACCATCGTGTAGAACTTGTTCAGATACGCATTCCTTGTCATATAAACTGACTGAGAGAGCCAAGCCGTGACAGATTATGAAACCAACGAAAGAGATCGCAACAGTGTAAATCTTTGAAAACCAACCCATTTTTCACTGTTCTTTGAGTGAATTATGCATCGCGTTATGTTTCTTGATGCCCTTAATTTTGGTTAAGTAGTTTAACGGGTCATTACTTCTATCTATAGAGTCGCGTTACTCATTTATATATATCTATTTATACATTGAGCTTTATGAAAGTAAGGTTAACCACACATTTAAATCACGAATTACAATATGGGAAGTCCATTTTTAGATATCTTATTAAATATATTTATGATTTACTACTCTTTGTATTTTGTGAATTTTTCTGCTTAATTTTTTTGGTGTGTTTATGTAGTTTCCTATAAAGATATGTGGCTGCCATATATACTCTAAAATAACATTTAAAAACTATATATAAAGTTAATTATATTTCTTACCATATGTTTACTGTGATACTTAACTTATTAACTTGTTCAAAAGTAATGTGGAGAGAAAAAATGTAATATCTTAAAATCAAACAACCAATAAATTCATACCTTCCAATAGTGTAAATTTAATTTTTCAGTATTAAATTAATAATCTTGTATAAAATTGTTTTGTTCTTTCTTTTCCTTTCTACTTTCATTACTGAACAATTTGTTATGACATATCAGATACGACAAATATTTTATGTCACTGATCCCTCTAATCATAATTGGTTAGTTGTCTTTTAATAGCATAAGCATGCATGAAACTTATGATGATAACTGATAATAACATATTTTACCATGATTTCAGTGATGAATTAAGAGAAAATATCAACCCTTTCTTAACTTTTTACCTTGTAAATCCTAGTTTTCTTTTAGTTTGTTAAGTGGTTGCACCCAAGCTTTAATGAGATATTTTGCTCACTAATCCTTGCTTTTATGTGCTTAATGGAATTGGAAAAAGTCTATGCATCAAATGAAAGCATTGGAAACCAAGAAAAGCAAGAAGAGTAACAAAAGTGAAGAACAAGAAATCTGCTGAAATCAGGCTCGAGCTCCCTTGGCCTAATGGGGCTTGAGCGCCAGTGCACCAGTTCCTGAGTCTGACTGTCGTGTGCCTGAGTGCCCAATTTTTGGGGGGCTTGAGCGCCAACTTTGCTAACATGGCAGATTTGCCCTATTTCACTTAGGGGCGCGAAGAGCTTAGCATCTTTTGCTACCCAGACATATTTCTCTCATTTTGGAGCTCTTGGAGGCGAGTTAGGAGCTGTGGGAACAGTCCTTCTTCATCCTTGGGTCTTCTTTCTTCTTCCATTTCCACAATTGTTGTAAGCTTGAGCTTTCCATTCATGGAGAGCTAGTTTCATTATTGTTGGGGGATTGATGTAACCACTAAACTCTTATGTAAAGCGTTTTGTTTTGAATGAATATATATCTCTTTCATTGATTGTTAGTGTTTAATTCCTTCTCTTAATGCTTGTTGTGAAGTTGCAACCCATGACATGATTTTAGGGTTTACTTGATATTGGGAAATGTTGGGTAAATCTTGACATGGGTTAAACACCTAAAGCAAATAGTATCTGGGGATAGAACTAGGACCTTTGGTTGTCTTAAAATCTCATTTCTTAATGCGGAATTAATTGTTAGGTTTTCCAAGGGATTNGAGCCTAATGAGGAAGTCTANGCTCTTTCTACCAAGGGATTGGAGTTTGAGTAAATTAGTAGATTGACATTGATATATTAATGAAGATGAAGTAATTTTCTATACATAAGAGTGAAGTAGGTGAAATCATACCCCCAACAATANNATTNCATNTCATTTNTAATCNTNCCATTTCCAAGTGTTTGAGTACCTAAGATCACCTTTATCATTTATGTTTCATATTTACTTTAATTGCACCAAAACTCAATTTATGGAAGCATTCTTTAGTCTAGGTTAGTTAGAAATTATATGATTGTCTAATGAAACGAGTCTCTTGGGAAACGATATCCGGTTGTACCAGTTTTATTACTTGAACGATTTGGTACGCTTGCCAAAGTCTTAACAAGTTTTTGGCATCGTTGTCGGGGACTCGGTGTTCAAACTAGACTTTTGTGTGATTTTTAACTGATTAAGACTTTATTATTTTGTTTATAACTTTCTGTTTTTTTATAATTACTATTTTCATATTTTTAGGGCTAACTTGTGGCTCGAGTTTGGTTGTTCTCTAGTGTATGCAGGGAACTATTTTTTTATTATATACGAATTTTGACCGTATGTAACAGTGATTTTTCTTGTAGTGACCGCCATTATATATAACTTTGAACTTTAACCTCTTTTTTCACCCAAAATTTTCAAAATTCGTTAGAACTATATAAATACATTCTCCAATCATTAGCCAATAAACCTCACAAGTTAGTTATCTAAATAGACAAAGAAAGATAACCAAAAACATACACCTATTCTAGCTTGAATAAACTTATCCAACGCAACCAATATTTTCCCAACAAGACTTATCCAAATCCTTCTAAGAAACAAATTACACAAAACCAAGATAAGAACAAATCACAAAACCTAATTTTTGAAGTTTAGCTTGTCTTAAATTTCTTGTACTTAGCTTGTTTTGGACAATCCTTGCAACCTTTTATGAGTCTTTTTCAAGTCTTCATTACAAGTTGTTCAAGAGACAACTCTTTGTATTATGTATGAAAGGGGATACATTAATTAAGGTTCACATTGAGGACTTAATTCAATTTTGATGAAGATGTAAGGATGATTTTGTTACCCTCTCTCACCATCATATAAAAACTTGGTAAGTTCGTTGAGCATAAAGAAGGATTGTATTGCATTTAAAGGTGTCTATTTTAACATCTATACAAACTTCATTGAATGTTGATTATTGAAAGTAATTTTAGAAGAAGATATTTCTAAGTCTGCTGCAAATATTTTCATAATGATTGAAAATTTTACTAATGAAAATAAAGTCATTGGTAAAACCAAATTTACTAACAAATTTTATTGGTGGATATAGAATTTCGATAATCGACAAAAATATTAGTCGATAATGAATTCACAAATAGCATCTATCAATAAATTAGAATTTGTATTACCAAGAAATATTTTCATCGATAACATATTTGTTGATAAATTTTGTAAATTTTTTTGGTAATATAAAATTTTTATTAGTTCCAAATTTGTCCATAAAATTTTTTTACTAAAAGATAGCGTGAGACTTCTAACTTTTGGGTTTAACCAATTTGTATCAAATCTATTAGTAATTGTATGTCTTAAAAATTCATTGGTAAAATTTGTCAATAATTTATAATTTTTATTATTGAAAATTTTTTGGTCGATAAATATGTTTGTAAAAAAGGAGAAGGAAAGAAGAAAAGGAGAAAGAAGAAAAAAGAAAAAAGAAGAGGAGGATATGAAAAAAAATACTCAATCACAATATTTACTGACAACCAAAATCTATTGGTGTATTGACAAATTTTGATTTCAGTAATTATGTATTGATTTTTGTATATCAATAATTACCATTAACTTTGAAAAATTTTGCTATAAATTTTATTTACAAACTTATGTCAGTTTATAATTTATCAATAAATTTAAATTACAAACGAATTTTTATTATTATTGATAAATTTTGTCAAGTACTTAACAATTTTCTTATAATAATCTAACATGTAATTTTATAGATATTAATGTATTAAGATTTTTATAAGATAAGTTGTCTAACGATTATAAATGTCATCCAATAAAATTATAATAAGTAAATGTCATCTATAAAAAGATTTTATAATAACTCATAGTCTAATAATGTGGTAAGTAATAATCATCTATTTGTATTTATTTAATTGAAAATATTTTATTTTGTTTTTGTAACTTATGTATTGTGAAGTATATATAATATAAGTTTTTTATTTGCACATAAAAATGTAAATAATAATACTTATTGCTTGACAAAAAATGATATTATCCATTCATTTCAAACTTTAATCTTCTTTATACTTCAATTTATTTTTTAAACTTTGTGTAATGTTATTTATTTTTCAATTTTTAGTTTATATGATTTACTTTTAATTATTTTACTATAGTGATATATTTATTTGTACAACAATTTAGTATAATGAAATTTAAATTGTTACGTGAGAATCAAATTACTTTTCCAATTCTTGTTCCGTTTTAATATAAACCTATTATTATTTTTAGATTTTTTATTTAATTTGAATTCTAATTATCTCTCGTTTCTTCTTTCTACGTTTTCCTCTATTATTTATTTATTTAATTATTTTAACTACTTTGGTGGAGCAAACCCAAAATAGCTACCTTTTTTTTTTATGTCTATGAGAACTTATAATTTGGGCGTTTTTTTTTTTTTTGGTTCATACCACTCATGAGGGTTTCCTTATACAGTCCCATATTTTCCTTTTACATCCTGTAAATATTAAATTTCTCAACTTTGTCAGTAAAAGATAATTCACAGATTGTGGAATCGGGAAACCACAGTTTTGATATAAAAAAATATTTTCTGATTATACAATTCTCCAGTTTTTTTTTTTTTTTTTACGAAAAGAATTTCTGAACTACATAATATAAAAGTATCTTTTTACTTCCAAATTATCTAATCTACAAGCTTTATTGACAATTGGATTTCTTTTTATTGAAAAAATTTTAGTTTGCATAAATTTATTTTTTTATGATCTATGATATAAGGATAGTGATAAGGAAGGAGACACCGACTGACGAGGATGACAAGGAGGTGATGGTAGGAGGCAGTTTGGTCTTTTAACCACTGCCATTGGGTGGACATGGGAAGTATGGTGTTGCAGAAAGAATTGACCCGCACTTGTGAATCTTCACTGTCCAAAAATGTAAATTTTACATTAGATTGTATTTTTCATTTTGAATTTCGAATTTCTAATTACGAAATGTATATTTTGAAATATAAAAGTTAATGGGTCTATAAGTTGATAATATGGAGGTGCAGAAAGTAGCTGCACCTTTCGTTTAGGAACTCCTTATGTTGTTATCGCGGCCCAATCAAAACTTCACCGTTGCCATTCATCATGAAGAACAATGATTATAAACTGTTTATGTTTTTATATTAAACTCAATACAACCCAATCCACTAAAAAGCAAGTTAGACTGGATTTGGTCAATTTAATTAGTATCAAGATGTTGAATTTTTATTTCCTTACATGGTGTAATTTTCGTATATGAACCTAATTAAAAAATTACACAATCTTTATAAAAATTAATTTAAGATTTTAAGTAAACTAATAAGTCAAGATACACTTTGTTTGTAATACAAATAAATGCATGGATTTCAGATTATCAATATTAAATTCATTAGTATAAAAGTTGGGTAAAGTTTGACCTATAGTCATAATGAAACTCAAATTAATCTAATTAAATTGGACAAAGTCAAATTCATAATGGATTAACTCATTCCAATAAACATCTATATATAGTGTATATAATGTAGGTTATATGAACCTTCTGCAAATAAACATAAAAAAACCATAACATAGATGTATCAAGAGTCATGACATTTGTAAACAAAAATGTCAAAAAAAATATTATTAATGAACACATTATCTAAGATAATAAAAGTTATTATGATCCATAAACTTTAATACAATAAAAATGATGTTAAAAATAAATAAATAATATTACAAAAAATCACTAACCCCCTTTACGGTTGACTTAATAAAATATCAGTGACATTAAAAGTTAAGAAGATAGTTTTCGACCCAGAAACTTTAGACTAAACATTGGTCGTATTCTTAATCGATATTAACCGTGAGAATATTCTATGTCAAATTAAGTAATAGTTTATATGATATTTAATGTTCTGGTATCTAAATAATAAGATATATAACAGAATTTTTATGTGGATGGTAACAATATAACCCATATAAAATGAGTATTTTTTGTGTTAGTTATTACAATAATTGACGCAAAATGTATATTTTTATTTAAAATACTAGCTGTTTTGATGTAATTTTCAACTTGAAAAATGAAGAAAAGTTTAGGTAGACATAATATATTTTATAACATTTTTAAATAAAGATAAAAAGATAAATACTTCGAACCATATAAACAGCAAAATTTGTATCTAACTATTATGAATTTAGTTAGTCATCTATTCTTAAAAGTCATTTTCTTTAAACATCAGCAACAGAAAAACATTGACTTTAAGATAAATAAATAACTAAAAAATAATATTAATATGATGATTATATAATTTAAATTATAGTAAAAATAATAATTAAAATAGAATAAGTCTTAGCTAGATTTTCTAGAGGTTGCAGTTGAAGATCAATCTTCTGCAAATAATTCAATCCTGAAAAAAGAAGATGAAGCCACTAAAAAAAAAAAAAAAATCTCTGATGTGCATTAATGCGTACAAATGTTGTCTATTTATTGGGTTGGGAGATGAGTATATTTATTTCCATTATTAGAAAATTGGTTAAAAAGGAAGTGAAATATTTGTAATGTTTGAGATGATCTAATAGGAAGTTGTGTGGTTCTTTTGTCCACATAGTTCGTATAATGTGAAAACAAAAAGTTTCATTACTATTCCTTTCTTTTTTTTGTCCTTATTTGGTAAAACACTGCTGCTCCTTTTGTTTTTTCAGTCTGAAAATAATACTTTTTGTGATCAATCTTTTGTAATTATTTACATAATATATAACTGTCACATTCTTATCCAAATCCTACTTTAATATTTGTGAGGGATATGAAACTTTACCACAAATCTGTCAAATTTAAATTGAAATTTTTAAAATTTGTCAATTTTCTTGTTTAATTTCACTAGATATTTATTATAAATTAAATAAGGATGAATAAGGAGATAAAAAAAAAACAAAGAAAAAAATATATAACAGCGTAACAATAATGTCAACAATAATTTATAAATATTTTCTTTCTTAATTCACTTATTCATCTTTTCAGAATTTATGTGTGACAATAATGAAATACAGAGAATAAAGTTTTGAACACAGTGACCCTGACAACATAATTACATTTGTGGTCGAAATGTTTACACTTAAAAAATGGTTTAGGTTACTTTTGTCCACTTATTCTCAATTAAAGGGATTTTTCTTTTATACACAAAAGGATTTAATACTATTTAAAAGTGATAAAAAACAAATTATAAATATTTTCCTCTTTCTTACCCACCATCACCAACACATCCTTTTTTTTAAAAACCAAAATATTACGATGGAACGACCAAGACAATACTTTAAATATATCATGCATATAGTTAGCTAAAATTATGAAACTACTAATTGAATGACAAACTACAACCAAACTTAAGAGAAAAAACTGACATTAAACCTTACAAAATGACGCTGACCAAAACAAGAAAAGCTTTAGAAAATGATAGGTAAATACTCTCAATTTTTAACATAAAATGACACAAAAGATTGCTTAATATGAATGTCTGTGTTGTATGATGTAATAAATATAAAACATGATCTAAATAAGTGCAAAAACTATGTTTGTGATTACTTTTAGTCTGATCAAAGTTTGAACTTTCGTGACAAATCAACAGTGCAATAACCAAATATCTTCATCTTTTCTGAAATCAGTTTTTTCATAGGACGCAAAATGAATTCAGATACTTCACCATGTGAAATCAAAGACACTACTACTACGAGTTCAAATAAGCTATGTCATTCTAGTTCTTATTTCAACTTATCTAACCATAAAGCAGAATTAGTAAGGGCAGAGGCTAATAGAATGCTTCTCATATGTGCCACATCTGCGTAAAAAGAATTTGTAATTTAAATCTTAATATACACTTTATTGTTGAAAATTTAAGTATAAGTCTAAGTTTCATATTAAATAAAAATAAAAAAGTAAAATATTATATATATAAAGATAAAAGATTCGTAAACTGATTATCTTAAAATTTTGGATAGATAATAGTGTGAGTCATCTTATATTCTGTTAATTTTAGTTTCTCTTCTGGCATTTTGTCCTTCATCATGTTTCCTTTTGAACACCTAACCTACCATTTATGACATTCTCCGTATACACGTCCTTTTCAATTTGCATTCAAATTCTGCCTGTTTTTCTGACCAAGCAAGCTGTTTATGCTTTCTTGTATCAGCTAATTTAGACAATTTTGAACCGTGTTGTTGCTTTTCTTTTCTCCTGAGAGGGACAAATTACCTCAATGCATACTTTCACAATGGCATATTTCCTTTTTCAGTTTTCTCTATCATGTCATCATTTCAGGGCATGAATCTTTGCATTGGTTGCTCTGCATGTGTATTGAGACTTTAGTTGCTCTTTCGTACACCAGAGAGAATATGCAGTATTCCATCGTAACATTTTCGTAGTCTTCAGCCAAATACACCGTTACGTATAAATTGCATAAACCAAACTAATCAAATTGGAAAAAGAAGGAAAGCCAATCAAAGTTGATTTACATTAGATATTCACACGACTTTAGAAGTGTTTGGGGATGAAAATATCCCTTTTTTCTTTGTCCTGTATGTATGATAAGATAATTTTAATAAGTATTGTGCTCCAAACTGAAGTTACATGAGATAATTGAAGGGAAAATGTGTACTTAAACTATTCTATATGCAATTATCAATGTTTTAAAGAAAAAGATGTATTTAAATCAGTCTCGTCCTTAAGTCTTAAGCGATATAAAATTATTAGAGTAATCAAACATATTTCGTATGCTAAGAAATGTGCAAAGCTGAAAGTTCAGGTAAAATACATGATGCTTAGTGGAGTGAACTTTATGGATGAATTGGCCCACCAGGTATCTCTGAAGAGCAAATTGGAAGCTTTTCTTTGTCTGCCCCACTGTTAACAGTTCAATAATATCACTAACGCATACAATGTTGTAAAAAGTAAATCAATTGTATACACGATATCCGATTAATGCATTGAGTTGAATGTAACTAAAACAAATTGAAATTTTACTATGTTGCTTCTTATACCAAGATTCATTGCTAAGACACAAAATTGTATGTTCAGACTTGGCTAAACTAGTTTATTGTGCCAAACTGATGGACCCTCAATGCAAATGGAGCTTTTTTAGTTGAAATTCTTGATGTTTAACCACAAACGAGGTAGACCAAGGATAACAAATTTGATGGACAAATATGAGTAAGCGTTGTAGAAAGTTTGTCTGATTTCATGTGAGGGACAAAATACTGGTAGTAAAATAGGTTAATTATGAAGAATCTGCATTGTTGGCTATCTACCTTTTGTAGTGGGAAGTTTCAAGTTATATAATTAGTACTTTTAATAAACTTTAACCACACTAAGAAGAATGATAACCACACTCATTCTGACACTTTTTCTAAAGCTCTTTTTATAATTCACTGAAATTTGTTGAAAATCATCCATTCTTGTTGATTCTAGTTCTAAATATGTACTGTATATATAACCAATTACTCATCGGTCATACCAGTAACATTCATTATAAGACGAATACATGTTGATTAAACTATTATATTAACGTGTATTTTTATCCTTATTCAGTCAATTCAACATGACACAACACTTAATCATCATAGTCTATGGTTAACAACTATGATTCAGAAACTCAAAAGTATTTGAGTCAATTGGTCGAGACTCATTCAGATAAAAACCTAAAGTAAATATAAATAAAATATTTTACCAACTATATTAATTAAGTTTCATTAATTATACATTTATTATTTGATCCTAGAAAAGGACAAGTACTCTAAATATTGAAAATTGAGAGTGTTTGACGAGTCTTTAGAAGTTTTTCCAAGGTACAGTCTCAACTAATGTAGAAAAAAATTAATCAAAAAGAGAGGTGAGACCCATCAAGATTGGTGATTTCACAAAACAATGAAGTAGAAATTCCTCTGGTTATCTACAACAGTTGTATGAAGTTTGATAAGAATTATTTTCTATAACTGATACATATGATACTACCTCAAGAAATGACTGGTCTACTAAGTGAATTGAATAGAAAAGAAGTTTTGGATTGGATGTATTTGAAGATTAGTTTGTAAAGGTGTAGACAAAAATATCACGATCGGAGATACTAATAGCTTATAGTGGCATTTCATGAAAACTTGTGTTTCTGTCATATCTGTGGAGTGGATGGGATATGCATCGGAAGGAAGATAAAGTATGGCATTGGTAATTATTAGGATAAGAAAAGAAAAGGGATAGTTGAATGAGATTTGGTAGTGGAAGATGACATGCAAGAAGAAGAAGAGAGAAGAAAAAGAGGAGGCTTTTGGTCTGTCTCTTTGTGGCGCAGAGGGATATGAAAAGAGGCAGTTTTTTTAGTAGGCAAATGGGATGTATTGTACCTTAACCCTGCAACTTATAACTATCCTTTCTAAAAGCTTGGATAGATAGATGGACATAAAACCTTCTGCTTTCGTTAATCCCCAGGCTCTTTTTCCCTACCTCTCTTCCACTGAACATACTGAATTCTAATCACTACAAACTTTTTCCATTCTTTTTGTTACTCTAGGTTAATTCATCTAGCGTGGAACCGTTACTTTAAAGCCTTTTTTTTCAATAATCTTTTGAGGTAGGCAAAGCTAGACATCCAACTAAGTGCCATCGACAAGGTGGTTATCCTTTGGGAAATTATGAAAAGCAAATTTTGATAGTTTTAGGTTAAGTTGATAACTCAGTTGTTCATGGAAAACACAGCAAATTATTGCATTATGTTGAAGTGCATATGCAAAGAGTTGCTGATCAAAGGCTGCGATGTGGGGATGTGCACAGAAAATGACACGAAAGATAGCTGGGAATTGTGATTCAGAACTTTCAATTCAAAAGCTCCATTGAGCAACCGTTGACATTTATCTTTCCCTTTATTTATTTATTTTCCTTTTTTTCTTTCCTTTTAATTGATTACCACCCTATGCGCCATGGACCACCTTCACACTCTGCACAGATACACATAGATACATAGACATTCACGCTTATAAATTAATTCAGGTTTTATTTCGATACTCTTTACAAAAGGCTCCAATTCTTCGAAACTCTCCATTTTTTCCCTAAAGAAAAAGCAACGAGGAAAATAATTCTTGGAGGTTGACTAATGCTTTGGCCAATAATTAATATGTGCCAACTATTTTCCAATTTAGCTATATCGTAGTTCGTAAAGAATTTTCTGAATTTTTCTTTCTTAAAATTAGATTTAATCATACAAAACTGTAACGAGAGATTTTCAACTATCTTTTTTCATTTGCAATGAAATTCGAAACTCCAACTCAAAACTCTAATTAAACTCAAATAATTATGTTAATTGAATTGTGCGCTGATAGAACAGCATAACATACATGAGTTGTTCTGCTCCTCGTAATGGGCAGCATGTTTTCTTAGATGGGTAAGACAGAGACAAAAGATGTGGATACGAACCTCTGGCATCCAAAACAGCATCACTTTTTTAACATAAGCTGGACAATCTTCATTATTTGATTCCAGCAGACAGAGATTACCCACAAATTATTAACAAATAATGTTTCAAAACCATAATCACAAGCGCCTGTAGGAGAGTATCCTGCTGCTGCCAATTCTGCTCCAAACATTTGGATGAAAAAAATCCTACCAAATCACAATCATTACTGGGTTGAAATTCCACTCCGACAGCCTAAGAAAATGAAAAATGCCATAGAAATATGAATATAAATAAGATTGAGAAAAAAAAAAAAGATAGATGGCTTTTTCCAACAAAATCGAATGAAAGGAAAGGGATCCGTCTGGTGCCATATCCTCCTGTAATTGTCTTCACATAATTACATTCAAACTCGGAAATTTACCAGCAGCAGTGGGCCACCTTTTCGGCTTTTATTTCTCCCATTAGAATCATTGAATTATTATTTCCCTCATTATACTGTGCATGGAGAGAAATCAGATTTTTTTCTAGTGTAAGACTGCTTTTGTTTTTTATCTCCCTCTCTCAAATTTTATTTATCCAACTAAACTTAAACATTGTTACATATAGAAACAGGCAAACGAAAATGGAGTATGATTTTGTGCTGTGATTAAACTTTTCATGTCAGTCTCCGAAAGTTAACTTCTAGGCAGATTTTCATGTTTTTTTTTTAAGAAAATGATGGATGAGGTGATTTCATATTTTTTTTTTTATTTCTTTTAAAAACAGTGGTGGGAAAAATTTAGGAAAAAAAATATAAATTAGGTATATATAATGGAAACTGTGACTAGGATATTAAAAAAAAAATTGTTTGTTTTTTTTTTTTGTGAAATAGTTTTTTTGAAACGTATAGGAAAATAAGAATGAAAAATAAGATAATTTAAGTTAATTATCAAAATAATGAGTTATTTTGAAAAAATATTGTTGTGTACTAACATGATTAATTGTAATTTTTGTAAATAAAATATTTGAAAGGAATTTTACTATTTTTAGTGTATTTAAATATAAATAGACGTTTTTCAGTATTTAATATATTTGTATTTAATTATTTAAATTTTAATGATAGTTTAGGTGATAATTTGTGGATTGACATGTTGCAATTCAACCCTGACAGTGGAATTCTAAGAAGGTATACGTGTTTTAAAAATAAATAGAAATTTTTATTTGGAAAATTATAAAAATATAAAATATAGAAATTTTTAAAATGGAACGAATATATATTTTAATTGTTATTATAATAGGTAGAAACAAATTTGAATGGATTTTAAAACATGGAGTACCACGTATATAAGATTTACAAAAAAAAAAATTAAATAACTTAATTAATTAAGTTTTAAATCAATTAAAATAATGAAATGTATATAAAATTTTGAATGTAAAAACAAAACTAAAAAATAAGTATAGAATTAAAAAATAATTAAAATTGAAAAGATTATATTATTTTTTGTTTGAGCAGAAAAATTAATTAATAACTAGAATTTTTTTTTTTTAACTAGCAAGATTGATAGACATATAATATGTCTTTATTGTCACATGCAAAAATTCCCTTATCTCTTGGAATATTATCTAATGATTATATTTTTTTGGGATTGTTCTCTCAAATTATGTTATGATAATAAAATACACATGATTTTATATGTTGTAATTATTTATTGGAATTTTAGTTAGTAAAAGAATTCAACTTAAAGAAATTATAAATTATAAATGAGTTGCATGAGAAAACTAAACTTGAGATCGATTACTCTACATTTCTACTTGTTGTGATATTATGAGATATGGAAAACAAATTGAGCTCCGGGGGCCATGCACAGTATTTGTAGTGTAGAAAATTATTCTTGAATAAGTCTAATGAAGTAAATAAAAGGCAAAAGTGGTCCACTGCTACAAACTCATTCTATATCCAACTTCCAACTTCAAAACATAACATGTAACGTCCCTTCTGCAATTTCAATGCCCCGTGATACCATGCCAGCACTGCAAATAGTTACGTGTCACTCAAAATTAAATTCATATTTAAAATCACATACAATTTTACCAAAATTATTTTACTTACTAATAATATATATACAGTGGGTCATGAACAATGTTGTAAGTTATACATATGCCTACCAGAAGTTAAGCATCAATTCCTATGTTATTTTTCTTTTATTATTTCAACTATATATCTAATCCAATCCATTAAAGCGAAAACCAAAAAGAAAAATCTAAATGAACTAAAAATACAATTCAGATAAAAATCAATATCTTCCAACCAAGATGTTGTAGTATTGTATTTGTGAAGAAGATGGAAAGAGAGAAAGGTACAGAACTCAGAGCTAACTCGTGAGCTTGAAGGACTACTTAGCAGCCTATAGCTACCACCATCGTAGTCAACAAAGCATGCGCACAGGATTTCACATATAGAGTGTTAATTCGCATAACAAATGCAGGGTTTTCACTGTTAATCTCAAAGTCAATAACAGAAAACATGTCTGCTTGTTGAACCTCGACAAACATATTTGCTTCCCAATAACCCTAACGAATCTTAATCTGTGCTCTGTGTTGGTCATTCCTTGATCTTCCACTTTCAGTCACTGAAATTCTTGAGATTATATATTCAATCTTCTTTTATATATACATACAATTAGTCAAATAGGAGTACATATCGATAATCATAGTGTAAAGAAGAGAAAATGACATAAAGTCTCTAACGTAAGTACTATCCCGACATAAGTGACATGCACATCTGCCTCATCTTCTCTCCATCATCACTGTTTCATTTTCAACGGTCTGCCAATAAAACAAGTACTGAAAAGATGAAAGAAATATTATTCATATGACAATATTTATTATAAAATCAATAAAGAGAGAAGAGTTTATAAATATGACAAAATTAATAAGAAAATAAAAGTGAAAGCAGAAGAAAGCTTACATGTTATATCTATATTATAAAGAAGATTATGGTAGGTACCATTTAATTATACAGAAATTAAGATTGGATAATATTCAAGTTGCAGCTCCCAGTTAATTATAATTCCATGGTGATGCAACTAATTATGAAGAAAATGAAAATTGGAATGTTGAGAGAGAGGGAGGAGTTACTCAGAGATGAAAGTGTGGAGATAAAGATAGGACATAGGCAGCATAACAACAAAAAAACTTAAACAGTAATTTTATTGCATTTGCATTGCATGTGACATCTTGGCTGTTGAATACTGACAAAGAGGGCCAGGCCACCAACACATTCATGCACGCACACAGACCACACACTTTGTCACTATTTTTCCAATGTATCATCCACGTAACATTACCAGGCCACTAAACTTCATCAAACAAACTACATAATTCTCGTTAAAATCTTCATTCAACAAAAGAATCCGTCATTCATTCTACTTCTTCGTCAAGTGTCAGAAACAGGCTTTATATTTAATTACGTATGCAACCAAATTTAACTATGAAAACGCCAAATATATTAATATTCAGGAAAATGACAAAATGGAACTAAAGCATGTTGAGTTGATTTGAATTGAGAGAACAGACTGAAAACTAAAGTCCCGAAGTCTAAAAGGAGGTTGAAAAAATAATGTAAGGTGTTAAAACAAGAACAGATTGACGATTGAAGAGTCAAGGGTGAGGGTTATTATGGCAATGTGTGTTGCCTATTTTACCCTCGTCACATGGAATTATTTTATTGTTTGTGTCAACAATTCCCCCACGTCTCGGGGGCAGTGGTTGTCTCAAGGAAACCGAAAGCTTGTTGGGGCTTGAGAAGCGCGTGGTGGTGATGCTGACGGAGCGGTTGGTGGTACTCTACACCCCCTGCGAACGTCAGCATATCCTTCACGTTCGTGCTAACGTCAACCGCGGCGCCGTCAACTCCGCCGTTAACTTCTGCCGTGAGTCCGAGGAAGTCCCTAGTGAGACGGTCATTCTTGAGGCTACGACCGGGGAATCCTCTTATGTAGCTATCCGGCACCACCAGAGGGTCGAGTTGGCTCGCTGTTCCGAGCTGAGTCACGTGACCCATTGCGGTCTGAGGCCCAACAGCAGCAGGGCCTGGGCCCGTCATGGCAGCGGCTCCAACGGATGCAGCCTTTTGAAGCAACGCAGTGGCTGACATGTATGCTGACGTGGTAGCGCTGGAGGCTTGTGAGGGCACGTGGAGGTTCCCGAAGGGTGAGGTTATCATGCCCTTGTTGGGATGTGGCTGCTCTTGGTGTTGGAGAAGTGAAGAGAGAGTGGGGTTGTGGAAAGTTTGAGATTCTGGCTTGATTTGGAGGGAAGTGGCAATGTTGCTAGGGTTAGGGTTTTCTTGAGACGAGTCCCATTGGTTGAAGCTGGTCATATGGTGGTTTTGGAAGTTCTGTTGTTGGGTTTGGAAAAGAAAGAGGGATTGGAATGGGTTTGTCGTGGTGGTGGCTGCCACGGCTAATTGATTTGCTGATAGTCTTGCACTTTCTTCCGCCAATGCATCACAGAATGCCCTATGAGTTATGAAGCTGTCCTTCCTGCGGTTTCACATCATAAAACATGAAAATGTGTATTATGTTCACAACCCAATAACAAGATCAGAGTATTTTATTAATTTAGAGTGAGCTAGAGTTACTATCTGCATTAACATAGAGCATTAGAAAAATACAGGAACCGGTGAGTGGAAGGCGTGAAGAACTATTGCATTGTTTTGGATTTTATTTGAAAGTGAGGAATGTGAATGTGAATATGAATGGTAGTTTCTATTTTAAGTTAGCATTAACAAGGCTTTCTGAAAGAGATACATTAACAAGTCAAAAAATGCTGGGAACATTTTGTTTTAGGAGATCTATTACTAGCTCTTTGGAGTATGGAATACTGTGTCCCGTTTGAAAAAAGTTGTGGGATATCATGCATGGAAGAGCGAGTCCACAGGGATTGAAGTGTCAAAGGCTTTGGACCAAATCAGTTACTATGTCCTCATTTGGTCAAAATTAAAGTAGGAGAGAGAAATGACTATATACTGACTTACACACGCTTATGCTTTGGTGCATGAAGAAAAAAAAAAATACAGACATAAAGTATAATTTATAAGTATATATTGGTTCCTAGTATTGATGGTTATTGCTTGTCGGGGTGCTTATATTGTTTTGATAATTTAGAGCCTTTGGAGACTAGTTTTCATGCAATGCAAGACACAAAAATATGGAATTGAAGTCGATCCCGATTCCCGGGTGTATATTACTCACTGATGAAGCAAGGATAAAGAAAGCAACTTGGCATGTCTGATAATTTTTGCAGTTTTATCAGATTTCACAATGATGAAAATTGAGAGAAACAATGCACAGCATTCTCAATAAAACAAAATTAAGAGAAGGAGGAAGTCAGAAATCATCACCAATTGTGTCTTTCATATTGGTTTTTTAGTAGACAAAAATAAATCTCCATCATCATTTTCTGAGTATGCAGCCACTTGCACACGCGCAAATGTACATAAAGAGAGAAAGAGAGATTACACATATTCTAGAAGGCAATTGAGCACTATCTGACACACTGAAAATTTTGTATAGTCTAAAGACCTAAACTTTTCCATGGAGATAATAATGCAGAAATAGTAATATATCATCATTATCTTGCCCTTCATGTATGGGCATGCATCACGTTTTTTTTTTTTTTGAAAAATAATTAAAGATTCAAGATTGCTGTTGAGTCACAGACTATACAGTAGATAAAACAGAAGATACGTGAATTGTGCTTTTTTTGGCCATTGCCGCATATTCATTTGGCAGTTTTAGGATTCAGAGATAAGTAAGGTTTAATCTCTCTTGAAATAGAAGCATGTTGTCCCACTTCCATGCTACCTGTGAATGCCGTTCTTATATTCCACGGTGAGTGCTTACCCTTAGCGTGTAAAACCAAAGTACCACTAGGAAATAAATTATTAAAGATATGTGCCTTCTGATATATTATTAAACATGTTTTTCTTTTAAATCTGTGAACTAATAAGTTACAATGGAAATGGAAATCAAACCCATCAAAATTTAAGAAGTCAAAGAAGGAAGGGGTAGACTGGATCGGTTTCGATTTAAGTAAAACATGAATACCAAAGCATGATCGTGTTAAACTGTCAGCGAAATAGAGTATTGTGATTAATAATAGCATGATAATTATTACCTGGAAAAAAGGGTTCCACAGTCACATCTATATTCTCTAGTACCACAGGTTTTTGAGTGAGCTTTCCAATCTGACTGAACCGCATATATCTTTGAGCACTTTTCACATTTCCACTTCTTCTCGCCATGCTTTCTGCAGTAGTGTTTCTTGATTCCTGTAAGATCCCCAAGGGCCCTGGAGGGGTTGTGGTGAACGCATGAAGGTTCAGGGCAAACGTAAGCTTTCTTTTTTACCTCTTTACTGTTCCTTTGCTTCAGCTTCCAGGGGAGGTTATGGCCTCTCCTGTGAAGCTGCAGGTTCTGATCTCTCTGGAAACCCTTGTGACAGATCTCGCAAACAAATCTATTAGTAGCCAAAAGGGTCTTCGGAGATAAGGCTATCACTTCAGCATCTGGGTCTGAAACATACGCACCATCAATTAATATTAATTTAAACTGATCAAGCGAAACATATGCTCCAAACAAATTTATGCTAATTATTTACCAAGTATTGACAGATCACTAACCCAAACAATTTTAAAAATTGACAAAAAATTCAAACTCAACTTCTTATGAAACGAGTCTTTTTGTCTTTGCTCACCACACCAAGGTCGTTCGTTGGTAGAGATATGCATGTTAGAGGCTTGAAAGAACTCGAAATTAATTATGAATTGATGACGAAGTGTACCTGGATTTCCAGGGAGGCTTCTCTTTTTCTTGATCTTTTGAGGTTGTTGTTGAGGAGAAATGTTAGAAAGAGCGTGAGTGAGTCCTCCCAGTTCCTGAAGTTTTGTACCAGAAGAAACACTGGCATCCTCGGACAAAGAAGTTGAATTGGAAATAGCCGTGGGGAACATAGTGCCTTTGAAGAAAACCTCCAACGGGGTGGGAGAGTGAAAAAGAAGAAAAGCGAGATACGATGTTATATTCTCTTGTCTTGGTTTATTTGTCTGTTTTCGAAATCCTAGCTATTTGCTATATTGGTTGGAGAAGGAGCGACTTTTGCACCTGGGAACAGACGAAGAAGATGGTAAGGTAGCTGAGGTACAAGTGTAAAAATTGTTAAAACTTATTGAGGAGGGAGCATGGTAGTGAGGTGGCAGAGAGATGTAGAAAGAGAAAGGAATATAAAATTGATTCTCTTTGTGGTAAATTAATCTCGTGAAGAGAGGTTACATGATGATGGTGGTGGTGGTGTGAGGGTGGTGGGTTATTTTCCAAGTCGCTATCTATCTAAGCCATGGATTGCTTGTCTGAGCAACTCTGCACAACTATTTCAGACACATCTCTCTTTTCTCTCTCTTTTGTAAGTGTGGAATTGATCAAGAGAATCCAGCATGCAATCAAAAGCAGAAGATATTTAATTTCCTAATACAATCTCAATTCCCAATTAGGACTTGGCATCTTTCTTCTTTTCTTTTGGGGAAAGAAGATGAAGAGAGAAATATAAGTTGCATTATGTGTCTGGATATTGTAAATAATAGAGACGAGAAGAAAGGGTGATGATGACAGTGGCAGACTATGTAGGGAGGTGACAAAATGCAAAACACTTCCAAAATCATTTTTATTTTACTTTTTATTTATATAAAATTGACCAAAAGCTTGGGTGGAAAGTGTGGAGAGAGAGAGAGAGAGAGAGAGAGAGAGAGAGAGAGAGAGAGAGAGAGAGAGTGGCACTGCAGCAGCGCAAATACTGGAAAGTATCTTCACCCATCTCATTTTTTATTTTCTTTTCTTTTCTTCTTTATTATTTTTCTCTTTCATGTTAAAATTATAATATTTCTAAATACCATTTTTACGTTTTTACTTTTCTGTGCCTTCCACAAAATATTTTCCATGAATAAAGTTGGAAGACTAACTCTCATGTCAGAATGGTGGTTAGGCAAAATCTTCCTACATGTAAATATATTATAAAATTTGAATTGTTAACATTGCAACTAATTTAATATTCGTCTGAAATTATAGTTAACTGATAAACCATTTTTAAATACATGGTATTCATCGTACAATAAAAAAAAAAAGAGAGGAAGACCATATATAAATTTTGAATGAATCACAATTGCAAAAGTTTTATATCATGACACTATTTAAATTTACTCTCTTTTTAAAGTAATGGTTAAATATCTTTTTATTTATGATTATTTATGTCAAATTAAAATTTGTTTTATTTAAAATTATGATATATTTTGATTTTTAAACATTAATAAATATATTACTTTTAACCTAATTATGTTAAATAATTCTTTATATTAATATTTGAAATTTTTATATCATGTGATATATTTGACACGTTAAAAATTATGATATAATTAGTTTTAAAGAATTATATTCGTTCACTTGTAAGTTGAGAAACTAAAATTGATTATAAATTAAAACAAATTTTAAGTATATTATATGAAATATACCAATCGAAAATAATTATAGACCATTAACAGATTATATTATTTTACATTCTATAATATTTCATATACTACATTAAGTGGTTGTTAATATTGAGATATTAAAACCATATTTAACATGTATCTTTAGTAATACTTTTTTGCATTCTATTAATTTTGTATTTTCTTAAGAATAAGATAGAGAAGAAAAATTCACCTTTTCCTTGTTAAATAAGGGATGAAAATGGTGTAGGGAAAAGTAATAAAGAGTATTATTCTGATTAAGGTTGATTTGAGTAAGGTTGTGAAGTGGGTACTTTCTGGCTTTTTGTTTTGTTACCTTAATAAATAAAGTAGTAAGACACCTAAATCCCAAAAGTGCCTTGAGACGAAGGGAATGATTATTCAAAAAAACATACACATACTTATATTTTGGATAAAAAAAGTAGAATGAGTAATAACCAGAAAAGGTTGTGAAAAATGATTCCCACAACTTTAAATGATCTAGACATTATGATCGTTACATGAAGTTGTAAGAAAATTAATCTAGCATAAAAACGGATTAACATTATGATTTTGGTGGTGGAATTTAACAGAAAGTGGTGAAGGAAAGAAACCCCACTAACGAAATGGAATTTGCAAAATGTCCCTTTTCTTTTACACTACATACCTCTTTTGGATCTCTCTTTATTCGAAACCCATGTCTAAAGCTATGGAAGGATGGACTAAAATGATTATTTCATGCCAAAAACTATTTGTTCCATGGCGTGTAGGAAATAACACCCATCAGCAATTAGACCTCTGCGACCATGCATATCCAGTTTTAGATTTCTTCTTCTATTTATCCTTTCGAATCCTATGTCACTTCCTTTTATCCAAGCTTTTCGAATCTTCAGGAATTTCGATTACATTTCATTTCTCATTAGTTTATTTCTTTCTTCCACACATCGTAATATGCTTATGCTTAAAGGAATCACATGATCTAGCGGTAAAGTCCAAAAAGACGGTGAAAAAATTATGAGGTGAGATTTGCATTCGTATAAATATTAATAACTACATTTATTAATAAAAAAATCTATTTTCATCAACTTTTTTTTTCATGTCTTTTATCATTACTTCATTCATAAATTACAAGGTGAGATTTGCATTTATATTGTTAATATCTTAATTTTAGTAGATCCAAAATCTCAAATACACATCTTATGTATATTTCAAACATGAAACTACACATTAATAGTTGATCCGATAGCGATTAAATAAAAGGTAATATAATACATCCAACAAACAACAAATATTTTGATAGTGATTCAGTTTATTACTTCTAATATGACAAATAGAAATAGTCATCCATGACTAAATAATGTCAAGTTAATAATGAACAATGAATAATGAATAATGAACACATTGTGTTTGCAGTATTGAATGCAACTCTTGTGGCACCTAGTGTGAGTATTCATCTAAAATCCATGTTTTATTGTTCATGCATGCTTCCTTGACTTCCAACTTGTTTACTTCATTAGCATTCCTTCCTGTTAACTTATTTCACACACTTATATTAAAGGTAAAACAAGCACACGATAACTAATACACAAGAAAACGTAAAAGCACACTAGACTTAAGAACAAAAAAGATAAAAGTTATGAAAAAGTTGATTTATTCACCAAAATATGCGTACAAAAACAAGTAAAATCAATCTTTTTCAAGCATCCCTCATGTTCTTCCTTTCTCAACTTCTACACAAACACAATTCTACTCCACTAACACCGTCATATTTCAATAATAAACTTGTAGCCCAACAAAGTTCAAGAGTTGAAACCCATGACCGAAATAATTCATATAATAAAAATCAATATTTGCTTCATTGGAAGCACACTAACAAAAGGACTCTAAATCAAAACATTGATTGCTAAAGAAACTTTTCACAGCTTCTATCATGAGGGATGACCAACAAAATCAACTTTGATAACTATGATTCATGGTGCAGTGCAAATCAATGGATGGTTCACCTTAAAAACAAATCAACTTAAAACGTGCAGTTCGAATCTATCAACTCCTAACAAAAAATATCTCATGGCTGAAACTAACAAAATCAATAAACCAAACCAAAAATTACACTTTTAACCCTATTTTAAATTTAAGTTTATTTAACAAAACTCTCCTATAAACTTAAATTTTTTTCTTCCTTCATCCCAATCAACTTTCTTAATTCCTGAAATGATTTTATAGGTAATGACTTCGTGAATATATCAACTTTTTGCTTTCTACGTGTTGAAGTTCCACACTCCCTTCCTTTACCTTTTCCTGGATGAAATGAAAACAAACATCAATATATTTGCACTTCATCATCTTTGACCTTTTCAATATATCTTTAGCATACCTCTTTTGAGACAAAAAAAAATCTTCTGAGAGCTTGTATTTGGACTTATCTAACACGGTTGTCACCTTTACACACAACCTCCAATATCTCACAGGCTTCCTTTGTTGATGCAGCATTTGCTATTTTTTCGAATCTTGACTCATCTACTGCATTGTAAAGAAAATACAATGTTGATCCATCTCTTGCACGTGTTTTCTTGAACAGGGTTGTATGTACCACCGTTTGATGTTCGTCTTCATTAGGTTCAATGTACTCATTTTCCACCATATCCCAAATGTCTTGGGATCTCAATAACACCTTCATATGTAGGAACCAATTATCATAATTGGTTTTTCTTGTCAATTGTGACACACTTATATCATTGACAACCTTTGTCATCTCTTTCACAAAAAGATCAAGCATTCACTTTTCACGGTGTTTAACTCTTTCCTCTCTCTTATTTTTCTCTCTCGGTACTCAGAGCTTTCTGATACCACTTTGTTAAAAATCTCTCACGCACAAATTTCATTAATTGAATAAGACTATTAAAATAGATGTACAGACTCAATCAAATCAGAATAAAAATAGTCATTGATTGGTTGGACTGTTACGCTACAATATAAAAACAAATCAACTTAAAATGTGTAGTTTGAATCTGTGAACTCCTAACAAAAAATATCCTCTCACCGAAACTAACAAAATTAATAACCAAACCAAAAATTACACTTTTAACTCTAAGTTAAATTTAAGTTTATTTAACATCACCTTCCTTACAATAGGGTGGTGTACGTGGGTAACAAAAAAACAAACACTACCGAATAAATGAAAACAATATATTTTCACGGAGGGGTAGGTTTGAGTTTGTGAAGCACAAGACGAGTTATCCGAGGATTCTTAAATTTCCACTTTAGAATTATATGCTAAGTAATTTAACTTATTAACATACTAAAGTAACAAAAATAAGCTTCAAATGCTACAAATAAATGGATAATAGAAGCTATAAAAGAATACCTCAAAGGAAAGACACAAACAAAATGGGATTTTTCACTTAGTATTGTGACAAAATTTTGCAGTTTCCTTCTACATTCATAATGACCAGCGTTATTCAGTTTCCTTCGCTGCTCACTTTTTGAAGGTTTTTCAGCTTTTGCTAATTTATGGTTCACCAATCCATTAGAGCTTTGAGAACATGGATTTAGGCCTCACCTATCACAAATGAGTTTTTCTGAGTGCTCATAATGAGATATTCTAGAGATTGGAGACGCCTGTGTCTTTTTGGAGATAATATTAGATAGAGTGTTTCTCCCTGCACCTCACCCCTTTCTCCCTGCACCTCCCAAATTACCATTTTATCCTTCCTTTAATAAAAGTCAAATGTAATAATTATTGTATTAATGATTTGTTAACCCCTAATACCTCCCAACTACCAACAACCATCCTGTCTCTGTCTCGTGCTATAAACCCTAAAAACCCTAACACATGCATCTCCTTCTTCTTCGTTCTTGGTTTTTCGTTGTACTTACAGACAAGCATTGAGTTTTCATTGTCGTTGCACTCACAAACATTGAGTTCTCTGTTTCATACTACTAAGTTGACTGATCGGAGTGGTGGTTGCTGGTGTGAGGAAGAAGAACGGTAGCGGTTAGTGGTGCGAGGAAGAAGAAGAAAAGGTCAAAACAGGTTAGTAAAAACGCATTTACGAGTTGCGTTCAGTCCTGCCGCATTTTGAACGGCGTTCGCGCTTAACCGCACTTCGAGTTGCGGTTAAGGCATGCCGCATTTCGAACAGCGTTTTCTTGCAGCCGCATGTCCGAGTTGCGGCGTTTCCTGCAGCCGCATGTCGGAGTTGCGGCGCCACCCAACCGCATTTCGTGTTGTGGTTAAGTTTGGTCGCACTATGAAGTGCGTTTTTACTGTACATGCATTATTTTTTTCAGCATTTTGTTCGTTATGTGATTGTTCTGTGTTATGGATTATGATTTGATTTATATATATCTGGGATGTGTTATGCATCATGATTTGATCTATATTAGTAGTTTGAAGTTATGGATTATGATTTAAGTTTGAAGTTGAAATTAAAACATGATATAAATTTGAAAGCTGTGGGAATCAAGACACGAACCATGGCCTTTCAGGAGTGAAATCTTATGTCCTGTAGTGTTCTCTTTAGAATTCTCTTATGATATTAGTGTTCGTGAGATAGATCTTATGTCCTGTAGTGTGTTCTCTAGTTTAAAAATGGATTTGATGCACCCCGTGAAGAAGTAAAAGCCTTGTTTCGTGAGATAGATTTCTCTGTTTCCTTTACTGTTAATACGAAATATGGCTTGGTTTATGACACTTTGTTTAGAACAATTTTGTTCTTCAGCATCTATAGTTAGGTTCTGTAAGTTTTAAATTATATTAACTTGTAACATATTAATTTTATATTATTATTATATATTAGTGTATTTTCTGATTGTGATATATTAAGAAAATAATATTTTCTAGATATAACTTAGATGTATTGTAATTTAGGATTACTTCCAAAAAAAAATTATTTTTACGATATATTTTTAATAAAATTTAATTATTAATTATTTATACCATAAGCATTACCCATTATGATTCAATTACTAATATTAAGTTTCCAGGTTCAATTACAAGATGATTGTCCGTTACCCATGGTGGACATCATTTCCTCAAGCCATTGTTACCCAGAGGCGCGAGCATGGTCAATATTTTATATACATAGGATGCAATCATTTATGGCCTTAATGGGAACTAATCAAAGTTATGTAGATCTTGGAGAAGATTGAAATGAAGTTTGTTATGTACCAATTTAATATATTTCATTTGTAAAGTTTTTTTTTTTGTACAACCGACTACAACGGTAATGCAAATTTTAGAAGTCTTTTTGGAGGACATAATGTTGTGATATCGTAAATAACATTTTCAAATATATTATAAACATTTAAAATATATAATCAGTTAACTTTTTGAAATTATAAATTATCTAAAGATTAATAAAAATAAAACTATTTTAATTTCTTCTAAAATTATATACTTGTTTTATTTGTATTTTAAAAGATATTTACGGACGAAATAAAGGACTTTGCATACTTGAATCTTCGTCATATTTTCTTCAAAAAAAAAATAAGAGAACCAGATAGAATGTGAATTCAATGTAAAAAATAACAAATTCAATTTTATTCTATAATTATTCTTTGGAATAAGTTGATAGAATGCGAGGATTTGAATAAACATAAAAAAACGAAAATTCAATATAAAAAATAGCATATGATGAAAATAAGCAAAATGAAATCATCAGTTTAATATTATTATAAAAAAACATAAAATATACATAACTAAACATCACATAAAAAAATAAACATATATGAATCTGTCCCTTCAAGAAAATGATGCTCGTCCACGCACATGACGAGCACTTCTACCAGTAGTAGCATCATCGTACTCCTCAACAGATCTACGAGCAACCTGTAATGTCTGATTAGTTTGTTCATAGACTACAACGTTCTCTGCGACGTGTTGACAGCTTAACATGCCCTGCAACATCTTGATGACACGCCTCATACCACCCTGAAATCAAAATAACCAAATAAATAAATTAACTATGTAAACCAAAATTGATATAATAAACAATCACACTTAGTTTCTTATTGTACTAATTTATTAATTAGTTTTATCCATGAATTTTCTTTTTCCTTTACCTATTTTTTGGTATGTAAGTTTAATATTATATATGTGTCCAATTGCTATTTTTTCTCTTTTATTATTAATAATAAAATCTGTGAACAATTCCGTTGATAATAAAAAAATAGAGACGAACTTAATTTCATAGGTATAATTCAGCTTTTTCTTGGAATGTTCTGACATGCATGAAAACTCAATTTAAACATGTTGAACGAGAAGACATTACAATAGAGAATAATGTACCTAACTGATTAGTTTATCTTGTTTTTTTGACTAATGAGAGATATGAGCTCTTTCAGGTAGGTATACTGAGTTACATTAATTTCTCCCAAAAATCTTGCAGGGAATTGAGAAATTGACATGCTAGTTAGTTAATTTAATTTGTTGAGAACTCTGAATACTGGCTTCAAGATAATGATGGCTGGAGCAAGCATGGTCATATATTTTGACTACTCAACTTAGATCCTAATTTGAGATGGGCGCCTAACTTTTATCGTTTTGTGTAGAAACTTTCTGGTTTTGATCACTCTATAACTAGGCCTTCTACCCAGATAAAAACAGAACAGTTTTCCTCCATAGATATATTCTCTTGTTTTTTCAATAAAAATGTTGTGTATTAGGTTACAAAGAGAGTGATTGAAGTAAAAGTAAAAAACCAAATTCTAGTATTACATTGATGAGGCAAGTCAGCCCATCAACATTGGCATACATATATAGTCAATTCTACAAAACTGTGTATAGAAGATGTTCCAGATGAAGGTTTAGTTCACATATGCTGAGTGAAACACAACACACGCATGGAAAAAAACATAGTGACGTGTAAGTGAAAATTACTCCATCATGACTATTGCAAAAGCTTCCAAATAATGTGATGTTTTTGGAAAATGAATTACAAATCCAAGTCAAGTCACTCAAAAGATGTTAGCCCTTAATAATTGAGATGTGAATGTTAGTGTTGAGTTTCATCTTAATTAAATATCTAATAGATATATAAACTACACCTTAATTAATAATTGAGATAGGTAATATTGGACACATATATGCGTATCTACCAAACTACTGAAAACAGTGGAGACCTCCTGCGCAAGAAGAAAGATACATTATAAATTTGAATATTTGATTAGATTTTGTTATCTTGAAAGTAACTGTGACTAAATGAAGTTATAGAGGTAGAAAATAAGAGTGTTAGATTTTGATGCAGTGTTGTTGGAGTTGTCTGCAATATTGTGCAGAGAAAGAGAGAGAATTTATGAGTGGAAAGGAATAGTTGATCTCCATGCGGGCCATACCTTATTCACGGGTTCCTCTATTTCAAGATTCCCCTATCATCAATTTTTCTAACTACCTTTCCCAATCTACCCTTCCTCTCGTTAAATATCTAAATTTCTCAAATTCAATTCATACTAATATAAATTATATTATTTTAAGCTTATTTAAATATATTTTTCAAATTCAAATTCATAAATTTTAGATTTTAAAAATTCAAATATATTTAGTATGATATGATATAATCTACATATATTTTGAGTGATACCACAGAGCCTCTGCTTCAATTTTTGCTTTCATTTACCAAATAAACCAACAATTAAAGTGTGTTTGGTTTAATCACGAGAATTATTTTAACATAAAGATGCATAGTGACTATTAAGAAAAACTTGATTTTGTTATAAAACTACTAGAAGGGATAAAATGCAACTTTTGTGTTATAAGTTGAAATTTTCAAAATTTTGGTTTGATTAAAAGTTGTACAAACCTTCACACTAAATCTCATAGTCAACTTGCTTTTAGAGTAAAAGTGAATTACTTACTTACAAAGTCAATTTTATAAATATCATACTAATTTGAGAGAATAGTCAATTGAGTTAAACGACCAATTGGCCTCAGTAATGAAGTAGATGGGCTACCAAATGGGCTTTACAAATGTCGGCCCATTAATTCAAGGGAACTGTTACCGCATATCCTTACATGTCTTTTTGTTTGTGTTGGTTAATATTAAGCTCCAAACATATCTTCAATTTTTGTAAACAAAATAATGTATTTGGTATAAATCAACTAAAAAGAGTCATATAGTAAAAATTGTAATAAAGACGTGGCTTCTAATTTTTGTGATTGCAAGCTTATCTTAATTTGGTTATGGGCCTTGGTGAACCGAAGATCTTTCTACACTCCCATAGCATTAGTGAAATGTCTTTAACACCCTTCACCCCTGTGCCACTCCTTTACCCCCTTTTCACACTGTGCACTTTTTTCATTTTAAATTATACAATAAAAAATATAAATGTATATTACAAATTGTATAATAATTTTTTTTGAAAGATATGGAGTGCAAAAAGAAATTCTCTGTCAATAAATAAAAAATATGTCACGTTTTAGTTGCTTTTTATTATTCATATGTTTCTTTTTTTAAAAAAAGGTGTTCAAGGTTGGATTGGATATAACTTATAAACCCATTATCCCAACTAGTAAAAAAAAATGTCTGTTTGGGTGAAATTAAGTTAAGTTTCTGCATTCGTTTTTTAATGCTAAATTCAATTTAATTTAATTTATTTTTGGACGGATACCACTGGACTCATCAATTGAATCATTATTTTGAAAAAAATAAATTAGAAATTGTAATTTTTACGTTTTTATTTAATTAAAACATGTTTATAAATATTAATTTAAGATTTCCATTAAGTAAAAAAAATATATATCTAATTTGTCTAAATTAATTTAAACGTAAAAGAAAAACATAATACATTTATCTAAATTAACAAGTTATAATCATAAAATGATTATTAATAAAAAAAATATGTAATCTAAACGTGTTCTACCAATAAATTTCAAGAGTCAACCAATATTTAATATCCTCTGTCTTTTTTATCAACATTTCTAATGGAATTCATATAACAATCATTCAAATGTTTACTCAGATTAGTAATATCGCACTTCCTACTATTAGTGTTATATGACTTGTCATAATATAAATTTGCAAAATTGTTACCATGTACCATATTTTAATGAATGGAAATCTTTGAAAAAGTCTTTCTAAGTTTTCTCTTAAGTCCATGGTATGGTTCAAATGACTTTATATGTGTAGAAACAAGTAGCATGGATGGCTATTGAGCTTTAACTTATGCATAAGTGGAACCTTCAAGGAGGATGATACTAGTGGTCAAGAGCTTCAAACGTCCATATTTCCTATTCTAGTAGTCAGTCCAATACAACTAAACTTTTTCAATTGTGTGAACACTAAAATAATAAAAAAATTACCAAAACATTCAATCACTTTTTGATTCATATAACAATAATCACTAATAATCAACAAAAGAATAATTAGAAATCAAAACTATCACAATCCACCTACCACATCCATCTAATAAAGTGCAAAAACCACAATAGGATTTCGAAATACATGTTTTTACTTTTTGTTCATGATGATATGATTCTACTCAGAAAAGAGTACAATCGTTTCTGAATTTGAATCTTCAAGAAATACAATAAAAATAAATTATACAAAAATGTGAAATAAGACAGGGATGACCATATCACAATCTAGCAAATTGATAAGTTAAGTGAAAATTTATCATAAAGATGTTAACTTTTTATAAGAATCAGAGTTCTAATCCAAGAACCAAGAAAGTCTTATCTCAAAGAATGCAATACATATATAGGCACATAAGTTTAAGAAAACATTGAAATCCTAAAGTAAAGCTCAAAGTCCAAAACACATAAAACAAAAATTACAAATGCAAACTTTCCTCTAGCGAGGTGACTCGCCCAACGAACACAAAGAGACTCGCCCAATGAATTTAACATTATGTAAAATTAAAATAAAACTATAATTTATTTAATTTTCTAAATTATTCTTCAATTGTGTTCATGATCTTCATGTTCTTTAAGTTTCTCCTTCCTAGAAGATTATAAGATTCAAATAAATGTGTTTTTATCTTTGATCTTGCCATTGATTCTTTGGATTGCAAATGTTTTTCCTCAAGTTTCTTCTCATACATGTTTAAAAGATAGTCTTTTATCATAACCTCCTTCTTGAAGAGGATTTGTCTTCAAATTCGTATAACTTGAGATTCCTTATCACTGATGTGATGAGGAGGATGAGCATGTATTCTTGCAAATTATAAGTAAAACATTAACAAAGCAATAAAGGGTGATGAAGAAGGAAGATAATGTTTTAATGGAAAACAACAAAAAATTAATATGTTAAACATCTTAGTTAAAACAAAGTTTTAAGATGAAATTATATTGAAGAAAAAATAACATAGGCAAACCACACAAAGGTAAAAAGAAAGGGAAAATGACGAAGACAAATAAAAGAGAGAGCTAAAACTGCAAATTGGTGATCTGGCATTAGAGAAACTGTAGCCATATAGACAAAATCCTGTGGCTCTTAGAAAGAATAAAAAACTGAGCATAAGGTTCTTCGAACCATTTGAAGTAGTGGAAAAGATTGATACAATTGCTTATAAATTAAAGCTTTATAATTAATACAACTAGAATTCATCCTGTTTTTCACATTTCATTTCTCAAAATGTTTGTGAGAAATCAGTCTAAACAATACTTACCTTTACCTTTGATTAGTAATGATTGTCATAAGTCCAATGAAAGTGCTAGATAAAAGAGTCATAAATTGTAATTCTACTGAAATACAACAAGTGTTGATGTAATGACAATCTACTGAACCTAATGAAGGTACTTGGTAAGACCTTGATAAATTTTAACAAGCTTATCCTCAATTCAACCTTGAGGACAAGATTGCTATTAAAGAAAAGGATATTGTAACAAGTGAATTGAATGACATGGGAAAATCAATTGCATGGAGGAGACACGTGAAAGGAGAACCTCCAAGAAAGACACATGGAGAAGCTTGAGATCACATAGGGAGAATGTATAATTAAGGTATTTCGTTCAGTGAAAGCGATATGAACTTAGTATGAATATCCTTTCTGTCTCTCAGCTGATTTCTCCCCAATTATCTTTTCTATGAAAATCAATTCTCATTCCCATATCCTTTCTCTTCAAGTGGAATCATCTAGATTGGTGGAATACGTAATAGAAAATTTCAAATTATTTCTATTGCATTTTATACTATTACATTTCGTTTTTGTGTGACATTCTGATTATAATTCGTTGATTTCCGTTATAAATAAAATTTCCTGATGCAAAAGTTAACCATGTAACAACAAATAATTAAGAAGTAACAAACCAGACACAATCCTAGTTTCTCTCTATGACCCCTTTGGAAAAAACCCATCACAATCCTAGAACCACGAACATAATATCAAATTTTAAGGAATTGTCCAATCTCTTCTCTTGGTTGTTTTGTGATGAGATGACCTCAAAATAGAAAGAAATACATTAACTAAGCAATAATTTTTCTTTTGATATTTTTTTTACAAATTATGTGCTTTTCTATTGTCTGTGGCATGCATGTACTTGTTCGATCCAAATGCAGAACGAAAATGACAAGAAAAGCAATCTTCAACACATACAAGAAGATTGTAGCATCAAAAAAGAAAAGCCACGTGCTTTCATATGATCTTAAACATGAATATGAAATATCATCTAACTTAGGTAAATGTTTGCATCTTTATGTGATTCCTCCTGTTGTATCCAAGTGTGTGAACCAGTCCATTCGGTATCATTACTACGTACTAACGAATCCACCACTACATAAAATTGTGTGGTATTCATAGTAGTACATGGCCAGATATTCACAGATGTTCTTATAATATGGTCCATATTTTATTCTCAATTTTTTTAATTATTCTGTCACATATATCACTCTGATCCACTCTTCTGCACCCACAAGTGTAGAACATCACCAATACTTTACACTTTTAGTTTTATTCTCTTAAAGGATCCAATTCTACTGCGCAACATTTAGATGGAGAGAGATCATAATATCAACATCCAGGCATTCAAGTTTCACCACACAAAACAAACAAGAATGCTGATCACAAAGAAAAGAGGTTGCCAAATTAACAAGGCTTATAACCTAAAGTATAAAATAAATACTGCATGGAGAGTGTGACTTTTTATATTACTAACTTATCTTAATTATTATTATCCTTAAAAAAAATTAAGTCTAATTTAATTTTATAAAATTAGTTTGTAACAATTATATACGTCATACTATTTCACATATATATTAATTTTCACCGTGAAACTAGACATAATAAATAATTTGATAAAAATGAAATAAACAACAAATCTCTAATATCATCTTAAGAAATAAATATTAAACCTAATTCAACTTTAAAAAAAATAGTTTATAAAATAATATTCACATCCATTAGTCTGTAAACTTACATTATTTTTAACCAATGTAAAACCTCTGACATCTCATAAGTCTTAATACACAGTAATTTCTTGGTTTTCTAATAAATATTTTAAACATTACATCTGTGATAATTTTTTTGCGGGTTAATAATGTAAATTTTTAATAATAGCAATGC
Organism: Vigna radiata var. radiata; assembly: GCF_000741045.1. Taxonomy (NCBI): domain Eukaryota; kingdom Viridiplantae; phylum Streptophyta; class Magnoliopsida; order Fabales; family Fabaceae; genus Vigna; species Vigna radiata. The sequence continues at coordinate 1,551,066 of NC_028353.1, read as the reverse complement.
ATGGGAATTTGTTTAACGTATATTGTGTTATTGGACACCTTATTAGAGAATACTATGAGAAGATATGTAATTAAAGTTTACTTTAATAATTTTTTTCATGCTCATTTGTTAAAGAAAGAATCAAGTAATATAAACTAAAATTAATTTATAACCTAAGTTAAAAATCATATTTTTAAAATTAATATGGAAAAAAATTATGAATTAACTTATATATAAAATAATTTTAATTGATATGTAGTTTATTTTATTTTATTTAAAACAAAAAAAAAAAAAAAACTACTAAAACATACTCTAAATAAGGATCTATCATATGTGACTGGCACCTTTCTACTAACAGCAACAGGTATTTCGACAGGTCAATATTGATTGGACAATTTAATAGGCTTCCGTGGAAGATAGTCTCTGTAAAATTTAAAATAATATATATAATTCATTGTGCTAAAACATGTATTTTTTTAAGGAAGGATACTCATGCATGTGTTAGGGAGGAATATCGGAGCTATAGTACAAGATAATGACATTCTAGCTAATGTATAAACCAAAATATTGTATAGATTCTTTATTAAACTTGTCAAGAAGTTGTTGATATTATGAATTAAGTTACTACATTAATTATTAAGGGTAATATATGGATATTAAGTGTCTTGATGACATACACATGAATATGACTACTACATATGGAAAGGATATACAAGACTAATCTAATCTCATAGATAGAGAAGTCTTGATAATTTTTTAAGAAATTATAGGAGAAATAAGTGAAGAGATATATACAATATTATATGTCATGTAATAAATTTGATAAACCAAAGCGCAGGTAAAAATCTATCACTAACAATATTTGCAATCTAGGTTGCCACAGGAACTTTCAAATATAAACATGCCTATTAATCTGGATTTTAGTTCTCAAAAATAAGTTATATGAGTAGTATAGATAATGCTGCACAATAGCATCAATAAGAAAATAATGAAATTATCTTAACAATTATCATAATTTCAATAATTTTTTTTTTTACTCAGTGATTGTAATTTTGCAATTTTATCCGTTAAAGTTTACTTTATTCTAAAGAAATAAATCCTTTTCACAAAATCCTCAATGTTCTTCATAAAAAATGGAAGACAGTTGTAACCATTAAAATGAATGCTTGTCAATTTCTCTACCACATAATAGTTTAAGAATGAAACATATCCTAACCTCGCATTACATAAGCGTCTCAAACTTTAAAAGTAACCGTAAGTATAAATACACTTATTTTTAATATAATGATCTAATTTTATATATTTTTATGTCGAATTGGAATGAGGATTACCGTTTGATTAAGTCTGTGTTGGATGTCTTCCTTATTTCGTACTCCAAAGAGTCAATCGATTTTAAAATAGTGTAACCTGCATAATACATTCCAAAGTTTAAGTAAGAATTTTTTTTTAGGTCTTTAATAACTCAATAGAGTAAGTTAAAAGTAGTTTACCTAGATAATAAATCCCTAATTTTAGAGTTTATAAGAATCTCACCTATTAATTTACTTAATGATCATTAATACAAATCATTAACAAGTTGTATGTAGTCATTATGACATTAATTACGTCTTAACTTTTGTTCAACAATTGTCATAATCAAGTGGTTAAGAGACACTTTCATACCTATCAAACGGGTCAGTTTTATCCATATTACATGTCACCCCAACCAATCTGTCAAATCCATGAAAACTATATATAAAATAGAGTTTCACTATGAATAAACTAAAAGTTTTAAAAACTATAATTTATTTGGAATTAATGTTTATTCAATTTTCTTAGCAATCACGGTCAACATTTATTTGTATATTATAACAGAGAAATGTAAACTCTAAAAAGGAGACTGGTTTAAAAGAATATAATATCTTGGATACAATTATAATTTTACACATAATCAACTTTCATAAATACATCTTCTACTAACATGTGCACGCAGTATGACCTTTAATTTTATTTTCAATACATGAAAGGAATTTAAAAGGAATGAAATTTGATTCACATGCATGAGATCATTGTTTGCCAATGAAAAGTACACTTAGTGTGTGTATATATATATATATATATATATATATATATATATATATATATAGTAAGTAATTATTGAAGGAGGTCCGACGAATGTGAAGATTTATGCTTAGTAACCTACTTAACACTGTATATTTCCATTACTCTCACCAGATATAACCATCATCAAAATTCTTTTTGTATAGTTAATGGAAGACAATCCCACGTTTTAGAAATTAATGGCTAACCATCAATATTTATGAATGAGAGAATGGCTTAGATTACAATTTTTAAGTATTATATCTAAAAGTCAAATAGTGGAGGTTAATTAACAAGCCTACTCTATTCACATTTCAACTTTTTGTATGCTAATTTTGTAATCGTTATAATGTATTTTCTTTATAACACTCATTGTTAACTATAATCTCCTATATTTTCTTTAAGGATGCAACTAAATTTGTGGTTTAACTAGTAAACCGAGTAAACTCCAAACTCATTAATTTTGTTATTAAGTATTAAATTTCTGGTTTATCCTAAGTTTACAATAAGCAATTATTCATAATAAACAATCCGAGTCAGTTTACTGTAAGTAGTTGAAATGAAAGATGACTCAACAAATAGCAAAAACATATATATAGAAAAAGTATAATGTTAGCATTTTTCATAACTCTCAATGACAATACTAAAAAATAAAAAGGGTTAAAAAAAGTTGCATCAGAAGGCTGTTAATTGACATTTGGAGGCATGTGATTGAATACCTAGCAGTAGTAAAGAGAGGGCACTATGAAAAGAATCCAAAGGTTTGTCAATGCATCAAATAAAGCTAAACATTATCACTTTCCATTATTTGATTATGCCCTAGACTCTTGACACGTTTCGTGTTGTGGCACGAGTGAGAGCTCCACATCTGTGTTTATTACTTTGTTTTTAAGGTTTAAACGTGAATGGAATCTTGAAAGACCTAATTGTAACATTATGAAATTTGTCGGGTGGCCTCGGTCTTTTCTAACCACACCACGAAGCTCACGCAATGAAAAAGTATAGGAAGGGGAAAAAATCAAACCGACAAGGTTAACCACCAACTGGATCTTGGTTCAAAAGCAACAATCAGTTATGATTCTTGGAGATCAGCTACTTCGTATCCATTCTACAGCTTCTGAATAATCTACATTCGTTAAGGTAATATAATCAAAACAAAGAGGCAAAAACCATAGCTTGGTTGCTATACGTGCATTACAAAGTGGGGGGTTTCAGTGCTTAAAATGGAAACAAAACATTAAACTGAACCTTTGAGTAAATAACGTTCGCTATCACTACCATAGATTCTTGTCCAAGCAACAGCTGCAACCTACCTAATCAAACATAGAGATCGAAATGTGAGAAAACTTGAGGTTCTACCAAGTGCTAGAAAAGCACATGATCATATAACGAGGGTTAGAAACACCAAAAAGTAAATCAATTTCCACATATATCCTGCCAAATGAGATGATGCCCTTCACAGGAGTGCTTCCTCTTAATAAAAAAACCCACACTACTTGAACCTAGTGAACAAATTCAAGGTTTACTGATCATGATCCTATGTGGTTCATTTAGGACTTGACCCTAAGTAACCAAAGCGATTGGCTAACACATTGACATCTTCTTCTTCATCTGGGTCTTGTGAAGTTGGAATATCTAATTCACCCTCAAAACCCTCACTGAACAGTTCTTCCCAGAAACCTTCATCAAGTTCTTTCTCCAACCTCTCCTGTGATTCTAGTGCCTCAGGCTCTTCCTCTTGTTCCCTCTTTCCCCTACCATAACCTTGCATCTCCAAAGCCAACACTTCCAACTCTGAGACTCCAAATCCATATTCCCCAAACACTTGGCACTCCACTTTAACGCTGTTTCTTCCTTCCCTTCCAATGCTTGATTCTCCAACCCCACTTGCTCCTTGCTCGATTGGTCTTCTCCTCTTCTTCGACATTGCCTCTTCAAGCTCCTTCCTCTTCTCTTTCTGCTGGAGTAGCTGCTGGATGAAGGTGGGGTTCTTCAAAGCTCTAGCCAAGAAAGACATCATCTGCTGCTGCTTAATTTCTGTCCCTCGTAGCCTCTCCTCCATTTCCTCAAGGTACGACCTCGTATTCTGCTGCTGCTGTCTCAGCTTCACAAGCTCCATCATCAGCACCTGCTTGTCACGCTTTAAACGATCAACCTCTTCATCAAGTCCAAAACGACCAACTTCAACACAGTGCCCTTGTCCTTGTTGAGAAGTGGAAGGCTGAGAATGTTGCTTTCTTCTCCTTATGTTTGCCAAAAGGTGCCTGTGTCCTCTCAGGAATCCTTCGTTTGCAAACTCCCACCTATCGGGATCAATCTTTCTAAAACCCTATGAAATTTAACCCCATATTTAGTACAACACACGCTGAATACATTGAAACCATAACTGCTATAATTATTATGATAGAAAATGAACAAATTGATAGAGCTTGATGCCAAACTGTACCACTACGGCAGGCCACAGCAGAATGAATGAGAGAGAGACAGGAGAATAGAGAGATCTAGAAATCTTGAAAAAACCCAATAGACAACATGTGACTTTGAATATTTAAATACTACAGTAACATATAATAAATTTTGTAGCCCGTTTTGATAATAAAAAATTATGAAAACTTACCACTGTGACAAGGAAGAAATAAAATTTAAAATGATAAAACAGTGAAATTATACTCCACTACAAAAGAGCTAGCAAAATAAAAAATAAAAAAGAGATAGACTTATCTTTCATTCAAAGAAAAAGATTGTTTCTTAATTGGACTATTACTTATCCATTCAATATACAGTTTCATAGATATTTCTTGTACAGTTTTCCAATGGGATTGAAAAATTTGGTCAATTAATTGGCTTAGAAGACGTTTTCATTAAATATAGAAATACAATTCTAATAAGAAAGAGAACACCATGAAAATACTTGTGAAACTGCACTTTCCCATAAAACCAGAAGGAAACAGTGAAGATGATGGTGGTACACAGAAGACTTACGTAAGTGTTTAGTTGCCTTACAAAGCTGGAGAAATTGTTATGCTTGAAGTATCGAGGGAGAAGGTCTCTGGAGAAAGCGTGAGGATCCCAAACCACAAAGCTGGCACCACCTCTGCTCCATGAAACTATGTGGCTAGTGGTAGGGTCCTCCACGGCATCATAGGTCTTGGTCAGAAATGGAGGTGGCCCTATTTCGTGAAGCCCCTCCATTGGCCTTGGAAGAAAAACCATTGCTGACTCATCACCTCCCGTTTGAGACTTTGGCGACGATGAGGAGGATGGTGGTGACGATTCAAAGTACTCTTCTTTCACAGGGTACAAATAGTTCATTTTTGAAAAATAAAAAAATTCGATATGTACGGTTCCGATATGTTAATTCAATTCCCTCTTGGCTTCAGGTTAATGTTTGTGAGGTGTGTTGATATGTAGAAAGTATGGATGAATTTGACATGAAACAGAGAAGAAAAATAATAGTGAAAAAGAAAACATGGAAACAGAGGAGAAGAAAAGATAAAGTGGATATAGTGCAGCGTAATCCGAATGGAGCAGAAATTGAGGACAGGGAAAGGGGTTTGAATTAGAAAAGAGAGAAAAGTAGAGAAAAAGTGAAGGTTTGGAGTTTGGTTTGTGAAGCGAGAATGCAGAGGACTCTGTTTCCTTGTTTGGAAAGTCGTTTGAGCAGTTAAAAACAGGATAGGATGTTTGTTTGTCATAACACACACATACCTATCTAGGAAGAAAGGTGATGCAGTGTTTTGAGGGTTTATGTAGGGAGAGAGAGAGAAAAAGAAATGATTAAGTGTAAAATAAAAAATAAAAAGTAAATTAGAAGATTCTAGACTTCTTGGAAGCAATATGGTTTGTTTTATTTAACCATTTTCCGGAAATAGCAAGTGGATGAGAGAGAGAGAGAGAGAAAGTGGGTGGGAAAGTTCTGGAAGTTACATAGAGAGAGAGAGAGAAAGTGGGGATGTCTGGTTTTTTAATGCTGCGGGATTCACATGTTGGACTTGGAAGAGCGGTTTTGATAAATTGATATTTGTATAAAATATGATCCCAAACATTGACAAATCCCATAGTAACAGATGTGAGAAGCCACTTGGGTGGTTCATCAAAACCACAAACAATTTATCGGAAGCAGATGGATGAACAAAAACCCTATTTGTTTGTTGTCAGAAATAAATTTAGGATTGGTGGAGGGAGGAAAGCTTAACTCTGCCACTTAATCCGACAAAAAACCTCTCTTTAGGATGTCCGTACACAAAAATCTAATGTCACCTCACTGCTTACTTTTCTGTGGCAAAATTATTTTCTCAACAATAAAAATTTGTTTACTTGTAGGTATAAAATACAAAATAAATGATTCTGTATAATGTCGATTTTTACTTCTAAAAAATATCACTTTAAAAATATCTAATTTTTTTTTAATAAAATCCCTTGACTATTATTTATCCCTATTAGTGTAATAAGTAAATTCTTTTATATTTATTCACGCAATTTAAAAATAAATAGTATGATGTGATTGTAAAAATAAACTATGGAACATGCATATTAATTAACATACAAATGTTAACAATGAAGTTTAAGGACTTTAATAAAGAATAGGAAGTTTTTTTTGTCACTCAATCTTACATGTAAAGTTCAAAGATTTATAAATATATATATTTTACTAAAGGAAATTTCTTTTATTTTTAACTCTTATATTATTATGATTTTATATTTTCTTTTTAGATTTTTGTTTGTATTATAGAGACTTCTCGAATATATATAATATTTAGATGTCATTAACAAAGTTCATTCCTAAAAATATCCACAACTTAGCAAGAAGATTTTTCTTATTTATATATATATATATATATATATATATATATATATATATATATATATATATAACAATTTGTCTCAAGACTGTCCAAATTCTAGTGATAACAATAGTGCTTATAATAACATAAATAAAATTATCTTTTGAGAAATATATTTATAATTTGCATTGAGAAATTGTATTTTGAATATAATTATTTTCATTATTTATACTTTTTTTTCATTCTTTTTAGTGTTTTTCTTTTTCTCTTTTTCTCTTTTTCTCTTCAAGTTTTTATAGTTTTTCTATTTTATAAGCGTGATTAAGGTTTGATTAATTTAATCAACACACGTTATTTTTGCGAGTGACTTTCATGCGTTTTTTTAATGCATTTATTTTATTTTTGATTTTTTTTTCTATCACACTAATGGAAAGTTGATGACTAGATGTGATGATTTAGGGTTTAGAGTGTTATTTAGTATGAAGGATGGTGGTGTCTGGTTTATGATGGAGTTAGCAGGTTTGGATTAAGAAATAAGGACACTGGTTTGTTTGGTCATCATAATTAAAAGTTGACGTTTTGATCAACACATACATGAGACCAAAACGTGCTAATCTAATCATTATTTATAACTAAACTTCACATAACCAATTACAATTTTTTACTCTTTTAATTGTTTTTAGCATTTTTACAATATTTTGTTATAGTCATTTCCAAATTTCAAAATAATATTCACCATTTATATTTTTACTATTCAATATAATCATTAATTATTTTATTTACATGTGAGACTTTCTAACTCAAATGCAAACATCATTTAATACATAAAAAAATCCACATCAATAGCTTGAAAATATTATATTTATTTATTTATAAAGTTTGAGATTATATGTATTAAAATTTGAAATATGGGCGAATTATGATTTCACATCCAAGTTTAAGAATAACAAACATATTTAACTTTTAAAAAAATGTCTTGGAAAGATTAATATTTATATTTCACATTAACTATAAAATGAGTTTTAGTTAATTCAAGATGTTAATGATTTATATTTATTGTAAAAGATAATTAATTATTTTTAATGAGATCTTTCTAATTAATTTTTCTTCAAATATAAGATTGGAATATATTTGTTTAAGAAATTCAGGTTTAATTTCCAAATAAGGTTAACTTAGATATCATCAATAACTTTAACATCTCAATTATGTTGATATCCAAAAGTTTATTAATCATTGGGTCAGGAAGAGATTTAGTAATAACTATTTTGGAATTATAATTCATTTTAACAACCTAGAGAATATCCAAACCAAGTAAACAAAGATGAGTTTTTTGCTTCAATTATGAAGCCTAATCCCTTGTTTTTATTATTTTGAGTCTTCTCCCTCATTCACTTTTTTTTTTCTTCATCGTCTTCATCGGTATTTGTTTTCTTTATCATATTCTCACCTCCTTACACAAAAAACAAATACACTAGATTCATTATTTGCAAACTCATCTCATGCGGTAAAAATTCGTATTTGCGAAAATACCAAATCAACAAAATATTCTAATCTACAAAAATTAGGACAACCAAAAGTCTCAATCTGTAAAAAATTAAGGTCCACATGGATCACCTTCATCATTGTGGAGTCGCAACGAAAAACACAAACTCAACGAAAAACGTAAGAAAACAAACTCGATGAGAAAGAAAGAAAACTCATTTATTGTTCACTTGTTATTGAGCAATGGCAGCGATTTGATATCAATAATGTTTGGTGAAGATGCTTAAGAGCAAAAAAAAAAGAGGAGAGAGAAAAACAACTTCTATAGAGATAAAATGCTTGTTGTGAGTGTAAAATTAAGGAAAAATAACCCTAAGCAAATGTTTAGGCTTCAATTATTCATGAAACCAAAATAATTGAAGCCTAAACCTCTACCCAAAAACTAAATAAAAAAATATCAATGGCTTTTTTTAAATTAATAGGAACTTCTAGGCATCAATTCTCATACAAAAATGTGTATATGCTTTAGTTTTTATTATAATTCAAAAACGCTCTTAATAATTTCAAAAATGTCACTGTGTTTTTTATAAGTTTTGGTTTTGTTGAAACTGAGACATATTAGACAAAGTCAAATGTGTTTTATGCATTAGTAATATGTGGATCACACAAAATCCATAATAAAAACTACACTTCATCAATATAGACAAACTATAGCTATTATAAATAAAAAAATTAAATGAATACATGAAAGTAAAACATTAAATCATTTATATTATTTTTTATAAATCAAATCTAAATTTGTTAACTTATTAACATAATGATTTTTCTCATAAAAAAAAGATAAGGAAATTGGAACTACATATGTTTACAAAATTGTAAACATTTAAATTCCAAGAAACCACTAGCCGATTCAAAAAAACAGACAAGCTAGAACCACTCTCAAACTAAAATCTTTGAAAACTCTTATCCATGCTCAAAAAACCTTTAACATATTTATTCCGACTTCTTCTAAAAATACTAACACATTAAATTAAACTATAAAACAATCCATATGGAACAATTAATAAATGAAATTTGTTATATCCGTAAATTCAAGTTTAATTTCACTTTAATATAAATTATATATAGGCAATTAGTTGATTACTTCGTTTATTCCTTTTTATATGTCTTTTAAGGTAGTTTTTTGAAGAAATAAAATAAATTTTCTTGATTTTAATTAAAGAGATTTGTGGATTCTATTTCATCCCTTTCTCTCTACATCTAACACAATAAATATATGCATAACTTAATGAAAATTATAAAAAGTATAAAAACACATAATAGGAAAAAAAAATAATATGTTCTTGAAATGCCATGATAATATATGAAAAGGACTTTTTTTCTATAATTAAAATAAATAAAAAAGAACCAAAAGACTAACATCTAACATGAATTATAAGTAAACTTATAAATGTCGACAAAATTCACTTAAAATTTTAGTATAGATGTACTTACAACTTCTGAAATATACAATCCCACCAACTATTTTTCTTAGTATCAAGCTAAAACTAGATCGTTAAATATTCAATGTATGTAATCAAGAAAATGCATATATTTTACACAAATATATAGAAAGAATATTATTAAATGCTGAGAAACAAAAAGAAATTATTTTTCAGAGGGTTTAGTTTTTAATTCATGTAAATACAGCCATCTTTTGTATATATTAGTTTCTATTATCTCCACAAGGATCAAAGCAAGTGGTGTGACAGATAGAAAGAAAACAGAAAGTTTGAGAGGAAAGTTACACAATGTTTAGATAATATATATAAAATTGTAAAAGCAAAATATTCGCAGAGTTAAAAGTTGGAAAACAGAATAAAATATTGAATTAGTTAATTAATGAAGTTATTAAGAAGCAAAGTAGTGGGTGATAAAGGCTCCAAAATCACACACACATACTCCATATCAATTTCCTCGATCTGAGTGGGTGAGTGAGTGAGTGACTCAGCCATGCAGATCCAGACATACTTGCAGACCACAATTCCAGAAGCTTCTTCACCACTAAAATTTCCAACCTGTAATTTTATATACATATATAATTGTACACCATCATCTTCTTCATTATAATATTATTATGTCACCCGTTAAAAAAATGAACTTGTATCGTTTAGAGCGCATTGCTTCTCGCTTCTTACGTTATATTTTAATATTCTTTAGGTCTTCTGTGTGGACAGAAATCAACCCAATGAACCTTCTACAATGTTCTCGAATCTACTATTTTTCTATCATATAAACCCTTGTTAATTATTTTTAGTTTTTGGCAGATCAATTATTGGTGTCTTTTCTCCCACCTTGAAACGATAGCTTCTGTTCTTTCCTTTATCTTTCTTTGAATGAAGAGTTCTCAACCAATATGGTTACACTCAAATTCCTACAAGGATATTTTGTGTTTGAAACCAATCCTAGGTTTTCAATTTCACCCTAAAAAAATCAGTCTTTTGTCGGCAAAATATCTGCTTATCATCCATCCATAAATGCCAACCTTTTAATAAACTTTTTCTTATTTTACATCATTTACATAATGTAATTATTTTATTTTTTTAAATTTATATCTTTAAAACAATAAGACATTATAAGGTAATACTTTATTTAACATATAATATTTTATAATAAATATAATATAATTAAGAAAAAATAAGGTAGGAAAAACATAAAAGTGAGATGTGTCTGTTGTGTGACACATCAACAGTCTACTCCTATCTATATCCTTGGAATGTGAGAGAGTGAGTGAGCCATGCAGAAAATCCAGTTCCTATAATCATACCTCCAACTTGCATGTTTTCTTTAATCCCTTTTAACACATTATTATATTATGCAACCACACCTTCTTGGATACATTTTACTTTTCTTACAATTAAAAAATAAGAAGTCGTGGTTCTCAGTTCTTCTTCTTGAACTGTGCCAGAATTATTATAATGTGAAGATGATGTGGGCAAAATATTCTCACGACATCTGGCAAGAAAAATCTATTCAATATTATGGAAATAAAATATGATGAAACTTCTCGAAACTACTAGACTTTCGATCACTAGACTTATTATTTTTAATTAGTGGTTCTTTTATGTTTGGTACATTATTAATGGTCTTTCTTTCTGCTCCTTTGAAAGGATGGTTTCTGTTTTTTCTTTTTTCTTTTTTCTTTTGTTTTTTTTATTTATTTTCACTTTCCCAACATGTTCCCAACCTAATGGAGACAAGTTGCTTATATCATGGAATTAAAAGTTAATATAAAGTCACCAGAATAATTTTTAATTAAATTTATAATAAATAAAATAGGTAGATTCATTGTTTAGCAATTTTTTACTCCACCAGGTAATGTCATATTATTACGTCATCCTTTTGAGGAAAATATCACATCACAGTGTGTTGATATATAAACAAATAATACCCACAACTTTTATAAATTTAACTATTTTATAAATTGGAAGAAATCGGTCTATCTCATCAATTACCAGATTATAATATTCTATATTTATTTCAAGACATGCATTTATCACCGATTTTTCATTTTCTTCTGTCAAAATTAAGGTAAACTGTTACCTTTTAGGTTTGAATTGTATTTACTACCTGTTTTGATTTATTTAGTTGAAATAATCTTTTACGTTATGAAATAAATAATATAATTATTATTTTATTATTAAATATGTTATATACTATTTCTAATTAATTACCAATGAACCACAGTTCTATGACAACCAAAATAGACAAACTACAACCACTCTCCGCGTGATGAATTATTTGAACTTTCGGGTTTTCAAAAATAATGGTTGATATTAGGTTTAATCATTTAGAAAATTTCTATTTATATAGGTATTTAATTAGATTCTCTTATTTTAAAATCTTTTAATTAGATATCTGAACGTAAAAGAATTGGATTAATGTAAGATTTGCTGTTAATTTGAATGGATGACTTTAAAAAATGTTATACATGATAAGGTGACATTATCAAGTTTTAATGACATGGAGTTGACTTTCTTTTATTTACTTGAATGAAATCAAAATGCAACCTTTTTTTTTTCTTTTTTCTGTTTTCCTTTCTCTCCTCTACTTTGGTTCATCCTACAAGGAGAAGAAGGCTTCTGCCTTTCGTGTTGGGACAAATGGCGGTGACGATGACAACGTGGAGAGAGCGCGACTCGACAGCGTCTTTGTATTCTCCGGGTAGATCGTGATGGCACGTTATTTGTTCCTTTCTTTCTCCTTTCCCCTTCCTGGGTTATGTATGGGGTTTTCTCACAGGGAAGGAGAGACGAGTTTCAAGGGGGCTCAACCACAACGTTTCGTGATGCGAGGATCTCGCTTTCCAACGTCTTCGCAATGAAGGGAGAACGTGTTTGGGCTCGCGATCTGGGGTTGCTTTTGCTTTCTTTTCTGTAGATTGGAACGTGAATTGAAGTTCTTCTTTTGCAACATTGGGGTTAGGGTTTCTGAAATTGTGAATTTGGGGTTTTTGATCCTGCGATTTAGGGTTTTATCTGTTCTATGATTGTGGGGGTTTCAAATTGAAATTTGAGTTTGAGTTATGGGAATTTCTTGTGTTCTTGATGTTTCGTTTTGGATTCTTCCTTTCTGCATTGTTTTTT
>NC_028353.1:1519382-1537802 GCF_000741045.1 Vigna radiata var. radiata | reverse complement strand
AAATGCTATAATGTAACGTGTTTGAAACAGCAAATAAAGTTTAAAAAATTTGGTAAAAAAGACTAAAACCAGAGTTTTTTAAAGTTGAAGGACTAAATTGTACTATAGTTTGAAAGAGGGACTAAAACCAAAATCGCCCCAAAGTATAGGGACTAAAAACATATTTAACCCTTTAATTATCATCCATTCTCAATATGTACTATATATAATTTAAAAAATTTCAAACACATTTGTTTAACCCTATACAAGTTGTAAAAAGTTTAACTGAAATTGATTTTAAGATAATTCAGACACATAATACCATTTATGTAAGACTGTATGTTTAATATGGTGTCGTCAAAATAACAAAAGAATTTTAAAACAAAAAATTTATACTTACCACAACACTTTTAGTTGGAGTCATTCGAAGTCAACATTTTCTGAAAAGTTCTAGCACAACGATAAACTACAACATGTAAAACTTGAAGAAATTGATTAAGGGCATCTATAAAATAAAAATTCTACAAGCAAAATCACCCAATGAATTATTGCACGGGAATATACATGTTCCACATAAATTATTGCATGTAATACTTATATTGTTATAAATGTTTCAAAAACAATGATCATAGTATGATCTTTATATTGTACATAATTGTTAATATTTTATCTTTGTATTTGTCGCAACAATTCATATATGATCGTGGATGACTATTATAGTTTTTTTATCATTCGTTGTCTCATTATTAGTTGTCACACTTTGAAAGTTTTATTGATTATACCTCTACCAACATGTTCTGATTTGATTTTTTTATTATTATCAATGCTTTCATTAGATTATATTTATCATTGTAGGTTATTTGGTGTCCTTTATATTTTTTACTTTGATAATTTTTGAAATTTTGTTTGCATTGAGAAAATACTTTATACTTTATATGATTTTTAAATATACTTTCACTGTATTAGGATTGTCTACATTAATTATTTCGTTGAACACATTGAAATTGACTTAGAGGATTTGTATTCTTGTCATGATATATGTCTTCGCAATAATACAAAAATTCAAGTAGTATGTAAATATTTGATAGTGGTTCTCTTCACAATTATAGTCGTATATTTTACATATGATAATAATTAATTTTTAACAATGACTCAAACAATAATAACTCTAAAATCATCAATAATTCCCTTTTTTTTAGTTATTGTGGAGAGACTTTTATTTAATATAAAGAAACATTGTATACTTAATGTTTAATTTCATGAGATTATTAAATAGTTTGAAAAAGTTATGTGAATTCTTATTAGTCAAAAATAAAAAATAATATTTATAATCATTTGTTAGTTTTAGAACATTCTGAACTATCCTTTAGGTTATCTTCAAGTTTTACAAAAAGATATTTTTGAATTGTTTTCACTACAAGAAAGTATTATATTGTCGAAAAAATTTTAGCGATGAAAAAAATACATCAATAAAATAAGATTTATTGATAGATTTTATCGACTAAAAACATTATTTATAAAATAAAATTTATTGATAAATTTTAGGATTTTAATTGTTCATGGATATTTTCATCGATAATGAATCCATCAATAAAATTCATTAATGATGTCAAATTTGTAACACTGATAGAAATTTCATAGATAAAATCTTTCTATAAATTGGATGCTAAAGTTTCCTCTTCAACTTTGATTATGTTGTGATAAAATTCGTTAATAATATATTAAAAAAATATTGATAATTGAACTTTTTGAAATTTCATCAATAAATCCGTTATGATAATTGAATTTTTTGAAATTTGTCAATAAATTTATCGGTAATTCATTTTTTAAAATTCATCATTAATTCAATTTGTTAATTTGTCAGTAAAATGAATTATTTTCCTACAAAAATTCGACCATGAGTGGAAATAATAGAAAAGAAAAAAAAGAGAAGAAGAAGAAAGAGAAGGAGGAGACAACATAGCTGTGGTAAGATTGTTTTGTACTTCTACAATTACAAAAACATAATTGAAGTTAAATCATGTTTGTAGTAGTTTGGACAAAGACAAAACCAATCAGCTAAACAAAAGAGTTACTATAATCAAGTATTGTACTAATAATTATATATATATAAACCAATAATTAGAAAAAAAAAAAAAAAACTTCAAGTTCACATTTAGAAGAGTTACACGTCAAGTTGAATACTTTGAATGACAACTTTTTAGAGTTTTAGATGCCAATCACTGTAAGACTCAAGCTAATATATTGAAGTCGTTAAATTCAGTTAAGAGACAACAAAATAGTTTGTTTCATCTCATCCTTCACAGTAGTAATTGAAATTTGATTTATTGTAAAGGAAAAGTAGAGGTGAGTGGGGATAATAAATAAAGAGGAAAAATAGATGGAATGTCATCTAACTTAAATTTTGAAGTGTGGATCTGTGAACAGGTAAAAAGATTCTAATGGTGATTTGATAATTATTTATTTTATTTTATTTTTTTGAAAAAATCTCTTTGTCACCGAGAGATGAGATTTATCTCTAAAAGACTTTATGATACTTAAATTAATAAAAAAATTAAGATATTTGAATAATATGAGTATATCAATATTTATAAGAGAGGGTGTAAGTGAGAATTCAGTAAAAAATATTTATTATATTTATATGATTAATATAGATAACAAATTATGTTTCTATTGAAATAACAGTAGTATAATAAATAATAATAGAATAATAAATAATAACTAATCATCAAATTACTAATATTTAATTATAAGATGTAAATATGATTTAAATAAAAGTATTTTATAATAAAAAAGACTCAACTTTATTGAATTCTATTTTTTAATATGCTTATTAGAGGAGGTAAAAAGGAATGGAATGAAAATAATGTTAAATACCTAAAAGAGAACATAAGTTCTAGATTTTTTATAAAGACAGAACGATATTATGAAAACTGCGACTCACATAGGTGAAGCTTGCTAGTAAATGTCGTGGCTTTATTTACATTATTTTTCAAAGTTTCCAAGTAAATAAAAGTAGGTTGTTCTGAAAAAAAAAATTCAATTCTATGGATTAAGAATATTTCATCCATGTTAGTACTACCACTGGTTAAAGATAAAGACCATGTGATAATGCAGCAAATAAATATTTTAATATATTGCCTTGCACACCATTTTAACCAAGAAACAAATGGGAGATAATCAACACGTTAATATATCCCCAAAAAAAAAAATAACAATTACAAAATTGGGACTACTCCCCTGGGGCTAAAAAAATGGTAATAGTTGAGACGTTCATTACTATAGACAAGATAACGATATTTAACTATATTTTCTATCTTACAAATTTGATTTTCATGACTCAGCTCATCAAATGGTGGTCATCACTGTAACGTCAATTCCTGAAGGCTTGACTGTAACTTTTTCAGTGCAGCCATATTTTGAACGTGCAATCGATTCCATCTACCATGTGATCATGGTTTGAACTCACGGCTCGTGTCTATTGACTCGATTATGAAGTTCCAACATTTCTTGGTGGTTTGGATCCACTGAGAGCGCAGCACGACAATCTCTTAGCGCACCTAACACGTCCTCTTTGTGTTCATGAAATGCTGCACGTAGATGCAAGAGGTGCAAATCAGCTTTAAATGCAATTGCTCTCGAGAGTTCGGCTATGGCTTCCTCTTCCTTGTGGTTGTCCATCAATACTGCAACCACAGATACCAAAACACTTCAGCAATCTATCTATTTCACATTAAAACATGGCGGCCAAAACAATGACAACAATAATGGACAAAATCTAATATTTTCAAATTTTAAGATAACCAGTAAAGGAATGGATCTTTATAACATCAGAATAACCATCACTCATCATTGTAGTAAATGCTTTAAAACTGGAATCTCTGTTCTTTCAAATACACTATATCACTGGCAAATACAAAAGTTTAACAAAGATCCTAAAACATGCCACTTATGCACGTAATTATTCACGCATATGCATGGTTGCATTCATCTACTCAAGCAGAAAAGTTCCAGATGTTGCATATTTATTATCCTTAGGTAAAACACTAACCTGCAGCACGATATCTATAAGGATACACCCGAAGAGGATCCAATCTAGTGACCATCTCCAAATCTGCCTTTGCTTGTTCACGATCACAATACTCAGACCTCTTCTCATAAGCCGATGCATTGTTTTTTGCTTTCTTGATAAGTTCGGTCATTTCCCTATAAGCAGCAGCCTTGTCATTTTTTAGGCAATGAACACGCGCAAGACCATGATGAGCTCTGGTATGTCGAATTTTAAGGGCATTGATATAACAATCAGCAGCCAAGTCCAATTTACCGCAGTCAACATAAACACTTCCAAGATTGTTCAGTGCCTGAAAATTAAATGGAAATGAAAATGTAAGTCGTTAAACAACTAATTAATTATGTTCAAAGTTGGAGAAACATAATGATATTGCAAGTTGTAAAAGTATAATAGCCGAAAACTTTTACGAGTTCATCAGTTCAGCTAAAACAACTTAGCTTCATAGTTCTTATTCTGGACTTCCACGGACTGGCCAAAACTTATAACCACATAATACAAGAATGTATAAATCCAGAAATTAGAATGCAGAGAGATTGGGGTAAATAAGCATTTTCATTTATGCCTGATAAATAGTTCATCAATTCAATGTTTGGATGTTCCTAGTAAATAGCCGATACATTCTGTATATAGAATAGGAAAGAGATTATATGCTTTACTGTATTGGGTGTAGCGAGTCAATCCCTAAAACTAATTAAATTGTGTAAATCGTAATAATAATTCGTGAGGATTAAAAAATATTTCTCTCTAGTAATTCACACAGGAATACTCCTATTGAAATCAATAATAAAGCTTGCAAGTTTTGGGCCTCGATATCTTGTACTTCCAGTCATTATCAAGTTTGGATCTCCTGTTCAAACAAGTTCTTATCAAAGTGAAGAAGGAAAGTGATTCGGGACTATCTCCTGAATCTTCAAGTGACATGAATTTGAAAACAAATTTGCTTCAAGAAGGAAGGAATGATAGAAGATTATTTCTTGATCCTATAGAAGAAGAACTTGAAGAACTTGACGAAGAACAAATTTACTCGAGACTTATGATGCTCCATGAAGATTAGAATTCAAAGGACACAAAAATAATGGCTTGGAGCACAATTATAGAATAGTTATATGTAATTAAAATATTTGTAATTTTTTTTTAATTCAACCGTTTGTAATCGTCGCTAGGCAAGTGAATTCATTGGGCAACGAGTCCAAGTTGGTTTTTGAATTTTCAAGTTATTTTTGGGTTCGATGTCTTTGGGTTTTCTTTTAGAGTTTCTTAGGTAGCTTAAACATTTGTAGACACTTTGGATGGTCATTATATGAAAATTGGTTTTTCATTGAGAGATGATTATCTTGGTTCTTGGATTAGAATTGTAGTTCTTATCAAAGATTGAATTCTTTGTGACGAATCTTCCTTGACTTATTAATATGTTAGATTGTAGCGTCTCGAACTCTGACTTTCATCAAAGATGGATTTCTTTGTGGTTAATCTTCCTTGATGTCTCCAACTCGGGTTCTTATCAGAGATGACAATTTTTATGACGAATCTTCATTGACTTATCAATATGTTATATTGTGGCGTCTTCATCTCTGTCTTATTTCATGTTTTTCTTTGATTATTTTTGTTTGTCTCTTGAGAATTCAAATTTGGAACAATCATACTCTTTCCTGGATAAAATCATATCATCTGACACCAAAGGGTATCATCTGTATCCAACTTGTACCACAAAGTGTCTATGAAAGTTCCAACCTGTCGTCCTTCTAAGCCCTTTTGCTAGATACCACCTTGCACCTCCATATGCAACCTTAGAACATTCACCACCTCCCATGGTCCATTGATCTACTGCAAAAATTCAATGCATTTGACTCTTCCATCATGGGCTTCGTCTACTTTGCTTTCTCAGGCACCCCAATTATAACAAATGAGAAACTACAACAGCAGTAAGAACAAAAGCCTTACCAGGAGAAGTAAGACTGGTTACATACATCACATGATGTCATATGACTCTGAAAGAACAAATCTCTCGAGACATTTTTCACAATGAAATTCTTTGTAAAATTTTCCTCTAATATCCTTATCGGTCTAGTTCTCCCTTTTTCACATATTAAAAACCACACAGTCTACTCTCTTAGTTGGTGCTTACAGTGGTCTTCTATGTACATGATCAAACCACCATAATTAATTTCCTATCGTATTTACCTCAGTTGGTGCCACAACAATGTCTCTTTGCATACAATCATTCAAATCCTATCCTACCTTATGGCCACGCATCCATCTTAACATTCTCAATTTTTTCTACTCCCGCATTTTTCTCGTCCCTTTAAAGCCCTACACTCATTCGTAATCATATACTACAACCAAATGTACAGCCACAAAACTTATATCTGAGCTTGGTAACCATATTATGATTACAAATAATAATTTTTGATGTATTTCTCCATTTTAGCATCTTACTTGTATCATGTGTAACATCCTCATTAACTTCCTCATCATTTCGTAATATTAATCTCACATATTTATATTATATCACGAAAAACATAAATGTAAAATTTACTTAGATTGGTATGCTATTTTTTATGTATGGCTTTGGTATTGCACCTTACTATTTTAATTCCCAAGACATACTATACTTAGAATCAACATTATTCTCTCCAAGATTTTTCAAAGATGTTTGATAAAATTACTTGGTGCCAAGGAACCCGCAGAGTTAAAAGCCAACTTTGAAAGTGATCAATGACAATCAAAACACTACGTTAGATAGTGAACTGTCCAAGAAACACTTTCCTGTCGAGGATGGAGACAGACCATAATTGATGAGATGACAGTCTTGGATTCCAAACTTATATTCTATTCTAGGCACTTCTCAAAAAAATACAGTTGGTTGTCAAGGGGACTTCATTGTCATCATGAGCCCTAACAGACAGATGGAGGGAAAAATTAAAGGCTCAAGCTGTGACTAAAGCTTATGACCAGATTTTTGGCCATGATTATGGTGGCAGATTATTTTGTTTACCAAAATATTTTGTCTGTCTTTTCTTATCAATGGATATTGCATCACAGGAACAATAGAATGTCTTTCTGCATTGTGACTTAAAAGAGGAGGTTTACATAAAAGAATCACCTGAATCTGTTGCAGAGGGATACCCAACTTGCGTATGAGATTAAGAAACTATTGTGTGGAAAGGCCTTTTTGCAAGCCGAAGTTTGGATGGGATGTAGGAAGTAATGATAAGACCACTATCCGGTTTTTCTTTGATGAAGTGTCAATCAATCTTGACGCATTTTATACTTTCATGTTGAATTGTATTATAAGCAATACTAATAGCTGATTTATTATTACAATAAAGATCATAGGTTTTTCACATTTCACGTTGTTCCATAGCTCTGAATTCAGCTTTGATACCGGACCTTGTAATTACATTTTGTTTTTACCTCTCCAAGTCACCAAGTTTTCACCTAAGAACATGTGATATCTTGAGGTGAACCTCTTATTGGTAACAGAGCCTGCATAGTCTGCATCAATGAATGCATTTCCATTTTTAATTTTCCATCTTTCTTGAACAACAATCCCTTTCCTAGACCTGGCTTCAGATATTGAAGGATTCACAGTCTATAAGTGTCACTCTCTTGGATCATGCATGAACTAACTGACCATTGGTTAGATGTGAGCTAAGTAAATGAGCTTTCGTACAAGCCTCTTATATTGACCTTTATTTACTACAAAGCTATCATCACCACTCATAATTATATGGTTTTGTTCTATAGATCTATAGTCACCTTGCAATCAATTTTACTTGTATCTTTGAGAAGATCTAGGACATACTTTCTGAGAGATAAAAAATGGATTTTTCCCACTAGATGGCTTGTATCCCAAGGAAGTACCTTAATTTTTTGAGATCCTTCATATCTTAACTAAGCAACAAGCTTTTCTTTGAAGATCAATTTTTCATGTTCATCATCCCGCAACAATCATATTAACTACATAGACCAAGATAAGAGTAAGTTTCCCTTCTATGAAATGTTTGATAAATAGAGTATAGTCACCTTGACTCTAAAACCCCCAATGAAATCATAGCCTGAATAAGTCTCATAAGCCAAGCACGGGGGACTACTTGAGTCTACACAAGGCTTTCTTTAGCCTATGTATTTTATTCCTTAAAACAAAGTGGAATCTCTGTGAACACTTCTTCCTTTATGGGTGCCAAGGCCACTACAATCAAGGACAAGCTGGTTGTTAAAAGGCTACTCCAATCAAACACCAAAAAGGGCATAAAATGTATATCTTTTTCAGACTGCTATATTAGATTTCATGCAACATATTGGAAGTCCTATATTGACTAGAGATAAGACTAATTCATAATATATAAATGGATGCAAACCTCACCTTACATACCGATTTTGTTGGGTTGAGTTAGGCTTAAAGTCTATTTCTTAACATGGTATCAAAACCTGGTTAGAGTCTATCCTAACTAAGTTTGATGTTTGTTGGATCTAATCTCACTTTACAATTAGGTTTTGTGGAGTTGAATTAGACTTAAAGTTCACTTTTTAACACAACACTTGGTTGGTGAGCTTCACCCAGCTCAATTCAAGGTTAGCCCTTGTTAAGGCCAGCCCTTGTTAAGGCCAGCCATGACACATAAGGCCCCAACACAAAATTCAGAGAAAGGAGTGTTAATACATAACCAAAGTCGGATTCAGTTGATATTTAAGTCCATTGGAAGTCTTTTGGCAAACAAATGTAAATTGGGATGAGAAAGAGGTATTGCTAGAATGTATAAAGAGGACTGCATACGGGTAATTGATAGCCAATTAGTCCATTAGTTAGTAAGAAGGGGTTGGTTGCTAAAATCAGATTAGGGGGATTCGTCATGTAAATATGACAATTTGTGTGTTAAAGGAGAAACCATTTATGAAGGGGAAAGCCTCCAAGAGACCACCTCTCTCCTGTTCTCAATTACTCAACAAAATTGTTCATTTTTCTCATTCGTTTCAATTAATTTTCCATTTCTCTTCTTAGTTTCTAACTAGTGACATAATTTTGAGTGGTAGAATAGAACCATACCTGACCTTTGCGCAGATTATCTGAAGGACACTTCAAGGCATCTTCCAGAAGTGAGATAACAATCGGTGAACATGATGGATCTATGCTAGAGTCAGCCAATGCATAGGCCTTCAGGAAAAATGCCTCAAAAGATCTTTTGATACTAATAGACTCCTCTGCTTTCTGGAGACCTTCCTCATAATGACCTGTATCATATAAGATCCACCCCTCATATACAAGTCGTTCATGTTCGCTTGATGCATGTTGCTGAGCTAACTGTAAACTCCGCATAGCAGCCTCAGGACAGTTCAACCTAAGTCAAATAAATACATCAGATTTATAGAGGCATCATATCAAAGTCAGTATTTAGACAGATAAAGACCCAGAAACCAGAGAATCTTCCTTTACAGACACAATTTCAAAGGGATAACTTGTATTTCAAAGTAAAATATAATATTCTATCGATACTTCCTCCTTAGTGGTTGAGTTTATTATCACTGATGTACAACTTAAAAAAACAGATTTCCATGTGCAAGTAAAGCCAGCAGATCAAAAGTAGCTACCATTGTCATGTTCTTAGTCATGAAATTTACAATATGATTCAACATTGTCAGCATAAAACACCAAGTATCGTGTTAGGTTCCTAATACACGTGAAAGTGAGTTAAGTTCAAGGCTGGAAAAATTAATGACAGATACCAAATATCAGAACATTTTGTTAGGGGGACGAGGGAGGGGTTATATGGAGGTTTGGACCTACTATGATTTCTAGCAAAACTAAGTCCTTGACCACTGACTCCAAGAGCCTTCAAAAAGTTCATAACATACCTGAGGAGAAGCAATGACTGTCTGAAGTACAGAATACCTTTTGCCGCATCAGATTCAAGCATCTGGTATATAACAGACAGAGACCCAATATCATCAACTGCAGACCAACAGTCATATAACCGAGCCCAACAATCAGCAGTTGTCCAATGTTCAACATGCTCACGCACAAGTGTGCAGAGCTGAGATGCAGCAACACGTCCCTCAAACATTCTATAATCTGAACGTAAAGTAAGAATTGTTTGAACATCACATAGAGCTGCTTTGTAGTCCTCAAGAGTCAGATGGGTAAAAAATCGTATTTCTAAGCATTCTAGTGAAAGTTTGAACCCAAGAATCCTATTGATTTCTGATAGTGCAGCTTGAGCATTCTGCGTACTCATCAAAGAGGCAGCCCTGTACATGTAAGGATATGCAAGTGTAGGATCCAAATTACTTGCTTTCTCAAGGTCATCCCACCTTTTGTCACTGTCACAGTATAATGACCTTTCCTGATACATCCATCCAAGTGGAGTAACAGATGAAATGACCGAGCTCAGCAGCTCATAAGATAAAAACTTGTCGCCCTTTATAAAGTCCAGCCTAGCTAAACCTGCGACAGAATATATATGGCCTGCGTTTACGGCCCCTTCAAAAAGAAGACGTGCTTCATCATATTCTTTCCGTAAGAGTCTTACACATCCCAATTGATGTAAAGCAAGGATTCTTTGTTTGTCATTCTCAGCAAACTCAACTAACCGTTCCAGGATATGAACTGTTTTGTCGGAACTAGAATTAAGGTTCATAGAAACTTCACTTAAGAAACAGAAAAGAGCAAATATACCTGGCCCAACCATTACTGCTAGCTGCTGCTTATTAGCATGAACAAATATCTCCACTACCCGACTGTCATTCAAACAGTTTGGAAGATCACGCAAAAGTACTTGTAAACAGGATGCAGCAAGTACAGTTGAATTCTCATCAAGAGCATATTCCATGAGCTCTACAGCATCTTCTTTGGAGGAAACCATGGATGCAAGTCTTCTATCACAAGCATCTTTAAGTCTTTCACAACAATACTTATTTGCAAAAGCTAATATCTCCAATAAAAGATTTGGGGGGACCTCAATCAAACTGCCAGTCAAACTGAAAATACTTATTGCCTTCATACCAAATGGAGAGATATTATTTTCAGACAAATCTATAGTCTCAGCACGTGATTCGCTGAAATACCCCTTTAGCATAGCATTAAATGGTGCCGAAAGTTCAGAAATTTTTTGTCTATCACAAACTATCTCTTCATCGCCAATTGTAAAAGTAACATTTTGAGAAATGCAGTTCTCATTGGTCATTCTCCCTATAGAACTTACATTTACATCAAATGGAAGATGAGATGGTATATCTACAGGTGCAAACTCCTTCGCACATTTACCACAATTGGCAAGCAAGTCGGCTATTAGTTCTTCCTCTTGCTTCTCATATTTCAACCATGCCCCAAATATAATCTTCTCATGAACAGTATTGGCTTTCTGCCAGGCTCCCTGAAGGCTTCTACGCATCAGTTTAACTTCCCCAAGGCCCCTAAAGACTTGGTATTGTAACAAAAACAGATTCGACCGCTCTTGTGGAGGACAAGACTCAAGCTCTTCATGGATTTGCGCTAAAACCTCCACATAATCAGCAGGCTTATAGAAAGGCAGTAGAGCTGGCTGAGGGACCTTGACCAGAGATTCTCTAAAGTAGATAAAAGCAAATAAAACCGCATCCCAACCCCACCAAAAAACAAAAACACCAAATTAAATTGGCAGAAAGGGAAAGCTTCAATTGAAATAAAGGACCCGTTCAGAGAGAAAAACTCACATTGAGGCAGAGGAAGGGTACGATGACAACTTGGGAAGTTTCCCTCTTTCAATTTGAAGCCAAGACTGAGGATTCAAAGCATTTGGATGCGTCTCTTTACAGGATTCTGCAGGGAAGAAACTCCTCATGGGGCATAAGAGACGAAACAACTCCCGGATCTCCACAACAGCACCACTTCAAAAACCAAACTTCACGAATTGGGGGCACATTCCATTGCCAACAAACACAGCAATCAATCTCAAGCTAAGGATTTGGTGCATCCAACCAACGAGCTATAATATAAAACAAAGGCTAAAACGAAATTTAAATTGACTAAATTTGATTATTACAATATGCTTAGTCTCTTTATTTCAGCACAAAACAAAGCATGCCCCCATGGTTAATGTCTGGGAAAGATCTCAAGCAGAAAAATGTAACTCACCGAATCAGCTCCGTAAATGCAACAAATGAATTGATAGAGAGAGCTCAACTATGAATTGAATCTGCAGAGCAAAATCAAATTAGAAAATTGGGACTTCAACTAACTTTTTTTTTGTGCCTTTGCTTTTTGGTGATAGGGAAAGTATCTCACTTTCCTTCTCCTGGAGACAGACCATACAAATTAAGTTCTTCTTTTAAATGGGAGATTGAAAGTTGAAACTAACTGTTACACCAGACTTGATTTTCTTTCAAATGGTAATAACTATCTTTTTGAATTTTAAGGTATTGTTCTAAACTATAAAACAAATTAAGTCAAAGAAACAGTAACATAAAAAATGTATCTTTGGAACCAAAACTTTTTTTTATTTTGAAATCCAATAGACAAACGCATGTGAAAAATTACACTGTTTTAGTCTAATCTATAAATAATATTAATTTCTTTTCTCTAATTTTTTATAGGATAAAACTTTAGATGTGGATTGGAAATGCATAATTGCATATGACAAATGCATATAATTAATCATTGTCCTTTTATAAAAGAAAACTAATTATTATTTTGAAAATAGTTTCCTATCTTCATTTTTTATGTAAAATTTCTACTATGGTTGGAAAACATAATATTTCATTCGTGAAATATTTTTTAAATTTTATTTTAATTCTCATTAATTATTCATCTTATTTTATGTTTTGTTTAGGTATTTTTGTAATTACAAAATATGTTATTATTTTTTATATAAATTAGCATTATCTCAATCAAGAAAGATAGAAAATGATAACGTGGAAAAGATTAACACCAACCACATAATTAGTCCTTCAGATAAAGAAATAACAAAAATGTGATACATTCAATCCGTTTTCATCCACAAACTAACCTATATTCAGGCTAGTAAGAATAAATTGCTTTCTTCATTATTTTATTATAATCTTTATAAATTTATATTTCAATTTCTATAAGAATGTGGATATTATTTATTTGCACTTTTATGCTTTTTTTTTTCTTAGGGACATTGAGTTAAGACTTTTTGTATAGACTATAAATAATTGTGAAACAATTCTATTTTAAATTTTGTAAGAGTTCTATGTACACAAATTATTTCTTTAAATACTTAACACAATTTTATATTTAAAACTTAAATTTAAAATCACCATTTAAGTTAAAATGATTACTTCCATTAGGCTAAGATGACATAAAATTAAGGTATTGATTAACCATTAACTTATTTTAATTTTCACTATGTTAACAATTTTAAAAAATTTATTTTTCTATCCTGTTATTAACTTCATGATTATATAAATATTATTTATAATTTGATAATAGATATTTTTATTATTTTGTACATGATTTTTATTTATTTAATTTTTAAAAAATAGTTAAATAAAAAATTGGTTAAATTTAAAAAAAATTTGAAGATAAAATTGAAAAAGATGTACACTTAAAATATAAAATTGAAAAATATATATATAGACAAAAAAAATATTATAGAAGTATAGATTTGTTTAAATAAGACATTATCACCTTTTTAATTTAAAAGTAAATTGCAACTCCAAAGCATACATTGTTTCTTCCTTCTTACACTCGAATATATAATTGAATTCAAATAGTTAAAAATTATAATTAAAAATAAATATTACATAATATATATATATATATAAATAAATAAATAAATAAAAAGAGAGTGTATTTGTGAACCTTAAACTCAATATAAAAAAATATTTAATTATATTTCACACGTTAGTGATATTCTTCAAATTAAACATTACTTTTTATTTGGTAAATATGCTTTTTTAATTAAGGTAAAAATTAGAATTAGTTTATTTTTTAGACTTTAGACCAATTTAGTCTTTCATATTTACAAATGGATGAATGTAATCATTTTAACCAAATTTTATTAAATTTATTTGATATTTTATTTGCATTTCATGAGCATTTGAGTTGTTTGCATTATTTAACATATTTTTGCTTTAATGTTAATTGGAAAACACTTTTAAAAAGTCAAATAAACTTAACAAGATTTGATTAAAAAAGACTAAATTCATGCTTTTATAAAGTTGAAAAACTAAATTACACCAAAATTTTAAAGATTGACTAAGTCTGATTCTCAAAAAGGCCAAAATATATATAACTTTGTTTTGTTGTAATCTGTTTTAAATAAAAAATTCTAACTCGAACTATATTCTTTAGTATTTTTTATTTCAACATTATTTGAAAACAACAATTATCATTTGAGTTATATCAATTTTTTATCTTGAGAAAAAAATTTGTTATTTAAATATATTTTTCCTTTGGTGTATTAATATTGATTTAAGTAATTAATCATTTGTTGAAGTCATATTCGTTAAAGAAAAAATATTATACTTTTGAATGACTAAAAATCCCAACAAGAATGAGTATAATTCAATGAGGTATTGTCTAACGAAGTCTTGGTCATATTCACTGTACAATAATTGTCAAATAACTTTTTTTTAATAATATTTTTATCTTTTTTTTTTATTCATGTGGCCAAATCGTAAATGTCTCAAAATTACTCAATGTTGATTCAAAGTGAAATGAAATTAAGTATAAAAATATATATGTTTTTTAGTTCTTTCCTAGTTATTAGAAACTTATTTCCCATTAATGACATCATTTCACCTTTAATACTATAATAAAAGAAATCTCATGTTTAGTTCTCCCACCAAAATCAATTTCTTTTTCACACCAGTACATCATTTTTGTCATTCCATCATGCATTCAAATTTATATGCGTGATTATAGGAAGAAAACTAAAACATATTAAACAAAAAAATTCTTTACAAGAGAAATTTTTTGGATGACAAAAAGACTTAAGATTAACAAAATACATGTGAATGATTCACTTAAATTATAAAAAATACTATAAAAATGAATATTGTAATTAATTTATTATAAAAGCATCCTTGTATATAAATGACACTGAAAGTGATAGTTAAAAAAAAAAATTAAGTATCTTCCAATGAACTAAATCAAATAACAAAATGTGTCTTCCTTTTCAAATTTTGAAATGGAACTTCAAGGGTTCAATAAACCGAAAATTTAATAGGTAATGGAGAGAGAGGACGTACATTATAATATTGTATCTTTAACTAGACTTTAACGAAAAGTAATAAGAGTGTAAATTATTATAAAATATATAATTTATTTTTCGTTAACATCGTTAGATAATATTTTAATAAATAGATTTTACAATATGTTTGTAACTAATTAATATACAATAATTAAATTGCAATAAATATTTTCAAAACACATAACTAAATTACAATAATTCTTTTTATTAAAACAACAATTAAAAAAAGTTAAGCGATAATCAAATATTGTTTAAAAGGCCTGTATGTTTTATACAATGTATGTGAGTAACTTTTTTTATAGTATGATGTTGGGCCTTTGTGGTGCCCTTTCTTTTTTGTTGACTCTTGGTATGCATTCTAGAGTAGTTTGAAGGATATATATATATATATATATATATATATATATATATATATATATATATATATATATATATATATATATATATATATATATATATATATTTATTTATTTATTTATTTATTTATTCGTTGACGGGATTTGGAAATTTGGAACTTGAATGTTCTTCTTACTCCTTGAAGCGTTAGCTATGCTTGGGATTTTATAACATAACTCTTCTATATCACAAGAGCTCTTTACATTTCTTAATCACTTTTTATGTTTGTTTTAAAATCTGTTAAATTATTTTTATAAAAAAAAGCAACAACTAAACATAATTATATAGAGACAAAAGCTAACTATTTCTCTTAAGTAATTGTTAAGAGCTAAATTGAATTTTTTTTTTAAGAAAAAATATTATTTGACACCTTCATTTCCCGGTTGTTTCATATTATAAAATATTATATATTAACATAATAAAAATAAATTTAAATAGAATATTATGATAAAAAATAATTTATGAAGGTGTGAAATAAGTGTAGTAGAAAAATATTGTAAAAATGTATGTTTAAGATTTTTAATAGATTTTTTAACCATTTTTGTTAAGCGAATGAGTAAAAACACTAATGGAAAAATGATATTTTATCACATAGTTTCTGGGGGTATGGACGTCATAATAAGTGAACCTTTGTCTACCAACCAGTAACCACATAGAAAAAAGACCGTAACAAAAGTTGCAGAGTGTGAGATTGGATTAGACTGGTGAAAATAAAGCGTAGTTGGCAAGAATGACGTGGGAAGGTGGTAGAGTCGAGTAGGAGGAAAGGCTAGAAGATGCATGCACCGTACGACACACAGACACGTGTCATCCTTTCCTCACTGCAAGCGTAAGAATATGTTTCTTCATAGTATAAAACCGAACACATAACCAACACGCACACGTCTTCAAAAAGCCTTTGTTGCAGAGAAACGAGAAAGAGAGAGGGAAAAATGTTCATGAAAAAAGACGTTGAGAGCGGTGGTGGAGGTGACAGACCCCTCTACCCCAACATGCTCGAGAATCCTCAACTTCGTTGGTCCTTCATACGCAAGGTTTACTGCATCCTCACCTTCCAATTGCTTCTCACCGTCGCCGTCGCCGCCGTTGTTGTCTTCGTCCGCCCCATCCCCCACTTCATCGTTTCCACCACCCCAGGCCTTGTTCTCTACTGTGTACTCATCTTCATTCCTTTTATCAGTACGTCTCCTTCTATTCTACCTATTCCTACATGCATGCCTTCAATCTTTTCTTTTATTTCTCACAGAAAAATTATATTTTCTAACTCTGCCATGTTTTTCATATTAATTAACATATGTTGCAGCGTTGTGCCCTCTTTACTATTACCACCAGAAACACCCTCTCAATTATTTCCTTCTCTTCATTTTTACCGTTACCATGGCCTTTGCCGTTGGACTGACTTGCGCTTTTACTAGCGGTAATGTCACCGAATTCTCTCTAGTTTTAAATTCTTTTTACCAATGTTGATTATTTGCTTTTGTCATTTATGATTTGTGTTATATTGTTTGCTTTCACTGTGGGTGAATTCCTTCATATATATGTGGGGAATGTTCTGTCAATTAAACGTTAAAATGGAATGACAAAAAGGATGTTTCTTTTGTAACCTTTCTTTGTTGGGTGTCATAGTTGAAATGTTTCGATGCCGAAGATATTGCAATATAAGAAAGAGGTAAAAAAAATTATGCAGTGTGTTTCCTAAAATGTTTACTTTTTTAATTGGGGTAATAAAATTGATCATGAATCGATGGAAGCGCTTAAAGTTTGAGTTTGATTAATGTGAAACGCGTATTTATAATAGAATGTGTGTTTTCATTGGAAAGAGCCAACATTCAGCCTTTGTTCAATCATGGCAAGGGAGTTGAATATGTTTTCAAAATGGCAATTTTGTCTATTGTAATGAGCATTTTAAGTGAGAACAATCAATTATTTTCTAACGAGACTGGAAACTGGATACAGGGAAAATTATTCTGGAGTCTGTGATATTGACTACAGTGGTGGTGATCAGCCTGACTATCTACACATTTATTGCCGCAAGGAGAGGCCATGATTTCAACTTTTTGGGCCCATTCTTGTTTGGAGCCATGCTAATTCTTATTGCCTTTGCCCTGATACAGGTATTTTGGTCATGAAGTCTTTTATGTTTGGGGTGTTTCTTCCTGCACCGGATAAATTTTTTTCATATCTCCCTTTCATTCTGAAATATGCTTTCTGCCGCAAAAGTCCATATCATACCGGAAAATCTATTCCAGAATAAGATGGAGGTGTCCAAAATTTTTATAAAGGCACAGAAAGAAAAAGTCTTCTGCTTGATATGCATGTATATATCAACAATTGGGCTAATAGGCCATATTGAGGCTAAGGTTTCAGATATAATTTGTTATTTTCCTTCCTTGCAGATTCTATTTCCATTGGGTAAGCTTTCATTGATGATCTACGGGGGCCTGGCATCACTTATATTTTGTGGCTACATCATATATGACACAGACAACCTCATAAAGAGGTTCTCATACGATCAGTACATATGGGCTTCGGTATCCTTGTATTTAGACATCATCAACCTCTTCTTGTCTCTGCTTACTATCTTTAGAGCTCCTTCTAGCTAAGGAGATAATTCTAGAAGCATATATTCCTTGCCTTGTTTGCTTTAAGGAACTATAGTTATTAGAAAAGATAGTTCTTATCAAGAATTCCATGTGAGTATTATTAAAATTTAAAGAATAATTCTGATGATTTATTTCAAGGAATAGAGTACCATATATATACATACAAGGATCCTATAAT